>NC_083460.1:16787703-16825203 GCF_030014155.1 Tachysurus vachellii
TTATTTAACCACACATTTAAGCATCTGGAGTTTACTAGATGAGACTGGAACTGTGACTGGAACCCAGCTCTTTGGTTAGATGAGATAAAAATAGAGCTTCTTAGAAACGAAAAAACACCAAAAGTGTTCATTTGGTGCAAAAAAATTGCAGGTTACATGTAAAAGAGCCTAATCAGCACTATGTATGCTGGAGGAATTGTAGAGGTGTTGTGTGTACTACACTACACTGCACTACACTACATTACACAACACTACACTACACAATACTATACTACACAACACTATACTATACTACATTATACTATACTAAATTACACTGCACTACACAACTCTGTACAACACAAAACAATACAACACTATACTATACTACAATATACCATACAACACTATACTAAAGTACACTACACTACACTATACAACACTACAGGACAATACAACACTGTACTAAATTACACCACACAACGCTATACAACACTACATTACAATACACTACAATACACTAAATGTACTACACAACACACTATAACACTATACAATACTTAATTACACTATACTACACTATACAACACTACATTACAATACACTATACTATACTATACTACACAACATTACACAAGGCAACACAACACAATACTATACTCTACTATACTACAATATACTATACTATACTAAATTACACTACACTACACTATACAACACTACAATACACTAAATGTACTACACAACACACTATAACACTATACAATACTTAATTACACTATACTACACTATACAACACTACATTACAATACACTATACTATACTATACTACACAACATTACACAAGGCAACACTACACAATACTATACTCTACTATACTACAATATACTATACTATACTAAATTACACTACACTATACAACACTACATTACACAACATTACAATACACAAAATATACTACACAACACTATACTATACTATACTGTGCAACACTGTACTAAATTACACCACACAGTGCTATATAACACTACATTACAATACACTACAATACACTAAATGTACTACACAACACACTATAACACTATACTATACTATACTATACTAAATTACACTACACTACACTATACAACACTACATTACAGTACACTATACTATACTACACAACATTACACAAGGCTACACTACACAATACTATACTATACTCTACTATACTATACTACACTACACTACACTATACAACACTACATTACACAACACTATACTATACTATACTAAATTACACTACACTATACAACACTACATTACACTACACTATACTACACTACACAACATTACACAAGGCTACACTACACAATACTATACTATACTCTACTATACTATACTAAATTACACCACACTACACTATACAACACTACATTACACTACACTATACTATACTACACAACATTACACAAGGCTACACTACACAATACTATACTATACTCTACTATACTATACTACACTACACTATACAACACTACATTACACTACACTATACTATACTATACTTTTTTTATGTTTTTTCTCCCAAGGACCTTGGAGTCTCTTAAGGATCCCTGTCTTCACAGACTCCTTAAAGTACCAAAAGATTTAAACCGTAAAGATAGTCTTCCAGCAGGACAGTGATCCAAAACATGTATCCAGTTCCTTCAAAAATGGTTTCAGGCTTTTTACATGTCCATCCAAGTCCCCTTACTTAAACTTCAATGGAAGCCTGGAGGGTGAGCTGAAGAAGACAGTCCACAGGAGTGTGGAGACCTTGGAGTCTGGAGGATCTGGAGTGATTCACTATTAAGGAGCAATAGTTGTGATTTTTGATTATAGAGATGTTTCACACAATCTGTATGTTTTGCTGATTATCCACAACGAACATTTTGGGTGCTAATAATTCTGGAGCTGACTCAAGATAAAAGAAAAGTACTTTACTATTCGAAAGAAGTATTTTTAATAGATTTGAATAAACATTAAGAATAAAAACTATAGGAACAATTCCAGCTGATTGGAGAAGGATTCAGGCTTTTGAGTTTACTCCTACTTTTATCTGCTTAGACTTGAAAAGCTTGAAATGGAACGAGAGAGCGTATGAGAGGTAGAATAAATGAGTGTAGATGTGGGTGGTGGGGCACACTAGGGAGATTTCCTCATTTTCTACACTCATCTCTTTTGTCTTCACTTCTCTCCTCTTTCTTTCTATAAATATCTTCTTTTTTTTGCACTCTTCATATCTGGATTTTTACATCATTGTTCTTTTGACCCGTCTTCCATTCTTTTGTTGTTGTTTTTTTCAGTATGATTAGGGGAAAAACGAATCTTGTGATCTATTGTACTTTACCATTTAAATCTCAGTCCTTCCAGGATTCTAAAGATTTTTTTTTGCTGTTACTGGTTTTTTCAAAAATTTTCAGAGTTTTTGTGATGTTTTTTGCACTAAATTGGTGATTTTTTTTTATTGAAACAGGAAACACAGGATGCTTCTTTTTAACTCCTACCAGTTAAGACACATATGTAACATAATGACTTTCTTTTTTTTGCATCTCAAGTCATGAATATCAGCGTGACTTGAGTCAAGTCGAGTCCCCCATCTCTGAGTCATTTTACTCAAGTCTGAGTCGTCTCAAGTCATGAATGTCAAGTCAAAGTCAAGTCAAGTCTTTTTTTTAATATTTGTCAAGCAAGTCTCAAGTCTCAAATTTGCGACTTAAGTCTAATTCGAGTCAAGTCATATGACTCAAGTCCCCCATCTCTTTCTCCCCATTTGACTTTCAGTATTTGTCAAACACCCTTAAAGGTAGGGTCTCCGATTTTTGAGAAATGCTTCAGAAAACTGAGTCGGGCCGAAAACTAAACAAAAATAAAAACAAACGTGTAGCCAATGAGCAGAAAGGGGCATGTCTTGTCAATATGGGTGGAGAGAGTGTTCAGTGCGCATGTGTGACATTAGCAGAAAGCAGTTTTAACATTGACATGGAGGATAAAAATAAAGAAAGAAAGCGAAGAAAGGCTTACAATAATACAAGAAGTAGGACCCGTGTTAATATAGGATCAGCTTTCCAGAGCTGGAGAGAACTGAAGGAGCGGGAAGTTGGCCGCATATTCACAGATTGGAGTTTCCCGAGTCAATAACTCCTGAGCTAAACGCTGTTACTACACAAATAACACCTCTTTACTATCGTAGTAATGTAGAGAGGCAGCTACAACCGTGTTTTGCTAGTAACAGCGTTTAGCTCAGGAGTTATTGACTCGGGAAACTCCAATCTGTGAATATGCGGACAACTTTACTTAAGACGCCGAGGCGCTTTTATCCTTCTCGATAGGTGAGTAACGTTGGTTTTGCTTTGTTTCACAGAACTAATATATGCCGTCCTTTGCATGATTATGCTTTTGTGTCATTTTTGCTTGTTTGTTTATATGCAATCGTATTGTTCTTCCCTTCAGCTATGATAAAGACACATTTCTTTCCATTAGTTGCCTGGGTTACGTATGTAAGTGTGGGGCGGAGCTATCAATACAGGGTTAGGGGCGTGTTTGTTTTGGTGATTTCAAATGTCAACATTGGCTTTCAAACATCGGAGACCCTACCTTTAACCAGAGCAAGTTACATTTTTATCTCATTTATACGGCTGAGAAATTGAGGGTTAAGGGCTTTGCTCTGGTGCCCGGTAGTGGTAGATTGGTGGACCTTGGATTTGAACTCACAGCCTTCCAATTGGTAGACAAACACCTTAACCACTAGACTACTACATCCTTTGATATAACTTTATGGTGCTGGTTAATGTTGGTGTTAACATAGTAGAATAGAAGCCTTTATTATTGTCACGTCCATTAAAGCACAGTGAGATTCTTTCTTCACATATCCCAACATTGGAGGTTGGGGTCAGATGCAAGGTCAGTCATGTTATAACAGCACTGGCGCAGAGAGGGTTATGTACCTTGCTCAAGGGCCAGCTTGATATTTTGTTCATTTCTGCATCTGTTTAGTGAGCGTCCTGAACCGAAGCCCTCTATAGCGTAATGCACAAGTGGAATATACTCTGCTATACTCTGGTACTGCTACCAATCTGTTAGTAATTCATAAATATCTAATGGTGGAAACAAGCTGAACAGCACAAATGATGTTGTAAGAAAACAATTACGCAGAGGTTTAAAGAACCTGTAGTTTATTTCTTATCTAGCCTGGACTGTAGAATCCGTAATAGTCACGTCAGGATGTTTACTGGATTTGATCTTTATGTCACAACGTCCCTTTATTTAATTTCTCACGTCTACTACTAGACCTGTAAATTCTGTGATGTGAATCCGGTGTGTTCGAGCATGGAATTCAGCAGACTGCCTGGCAGTTCAGCCTCGTCCCGGATCATTTTTGGGCCTTTGGGAATACAGCGTTCCTTACTTTCTTTGTAGTAAGTAGCTAAGTTTGTCCTGATATGAACCCTTCTTCTCATATCTTCCTTCCGTCATTAGCATAGCTTTCTAATGCAGTGTTATGAAACCAAGAAAAACATTCAACCTACTGCATGCTAATACAAAATCACTGAATATATGCATAATCATAATTTTATGATGCTTAATAGCATCAACGCGGTGCTTTGAGTCAGGTAGAGGTGACTTTTTTCTGATCAGTATGCTTTGTTTAGCCTTTGAAAGCCATGCTTAAAGCTCTGAGAGGGAAACAGATGGTCCAACAGGCGGTTTGTTCGGTGCCGATGGGATTTCGGTGAGCAAACCTTGGGCCTGGGAAAATTAAACAAAGGAGGGAAAAGGGAGGGAAAAGAAAGTTGCTTTGGAGAGACCAAAGTATTTTTTTTTAATTTAGCAGGCGTTTAGATTGGATGATTCCCAAGAGCAAGTGTACAGTGTGTGCTGAACCTGAGAGAAAAGAGCTATTTTGTAAAGAAAGGTCGTTCGGTCAGAAGATTGAGACTAGTTTTTGTTTTGTAGATTCACTTTGCTTTTCTCTCTCTCTCTCTCTTTTAGGAACAACATGCCTGGTGGCGATGTTGTCTGATAAGGAACTGACAGTAGGTAACGTCGGTGATTCCAGAGGGGTTTTGTGTGATAAAGACGGTAATGCCATCCCCCTGTCATATGACCACAAACCCTACCAGCTCAAAGAGCGCAAGAGGATCAAGAAAGCAGGTGAGTCACAAAAAAAAAGGCCAAGGATAAAATGCGTCATGTCTGGGCAATGCTACTTTGTTGCCCCTTAATGGTTACAGCGTGCATTGCATATATGATGTGAGGATGAAGGTTTTTGTTCAGTTCATTTTTCACAGTGTTTGATGGGCGAATAAATAAATGCGATATGTTTGAGTTTAATTTCTAGCTGCACAATATAATGTACATTATGTATTGAAAGAGATTAAAGCCCTGATTTAAGCTACTATTTTTTTTAAATGTGACTTGTTCTGATTGTTGATTAATTTTCTATTCCAGCAGATCTAACAGTACTTCTGGCTGTTTCACATTATTTAATGTAGCTATTAAAGGACAAAATATGTGTATTTTTTAATAAATAAACAGCTGTATAAGTGGCTTTGCTGGTATAAGAGGAATAAAACACTACATGCTGTTGTGGGAAAATAATCACGTTTAATGATTCTTCTAGAACAGCACACTCTATTGGGTTTTAGTCCTTACGAAACCTTCGAGGCGGTGGACCGAAATAGCTGAACTATTAATAACAAAGTAGTGTCACCATTAGGAAACAGCATCAGTGCTTTCAGGAATGTTGTCTTACAAGTCTTGAATAATGTGAGGTTGATAGTACGCAACCGTTCAAAACATACATTTGAAAAGTTTATGGAAAGTGTTTAACTTTGTCCTGGTGTTCATGTGTAAGATCCTTTTTGATTTTCAGAAGCATATAAAAGGTTGCACCAAGCTTAATGATGCACCAACCTGTGTATTTGATAGACTGGGGTGAATTAGTGCTTGTGTAAATACGCTTAACACTCGCAGCTCATCAATACGCTGTACTAATATTTCACCTGGATGCTTTTTAATGCTCATAACATCCAAAGGTAACAAGATAAGATTTATTACACATTTATTAAAGAGTTTAATAATAATATTAATCTCATGCATGGTCCTGTTTTTATTGTACGTTATCGTACATTCTTGTTACAGATTTGAGGCTCTTAAATATTACATTTACATTAAAAGTTTTAAAGACCTGTATAAAGATCACCTTTTCTCAAGTTTTTCCACTTTGTCCTCTGAAATGAATCTCCCGGCTGCTCATTTATTTCGCTACTTTCAGGTTCAGCACTGTGCTTCATCTCTCTTCCCTTCCCATCCTTTACTTCCTAATACTTTGGGAAGAGCTGCTGTCTCTTAAGCCCAACAAGAAATCTATTATAATAGCACACACATATAATAACACTGTAATAACACATATAATAACACTGTAATAACACACACATATAATAACACATATAATAACACTGTAATAACACACACACACATATATATATATATATATATGTATATATATATATATATATATATATATATATATATATATATATATACATATATATATATATATATATATATATATATATATATATATATATATATATATATATATATATATATATATAAAAACAGTTAAGGGATTTAGACATCTATTCAACAGCTAAAATTCAGAGGTCTTGGGAACAGGAGCTAGGAATAACTTTTTCAGGTCAGCATGTATTCGCTCCAGCACACTAATTCAGTTTAAGGTATTATACAGGGTTCATTATTAAAGGTCTCGTTTATCCGAAATTTATCCACAGATAACCGATCAATGTGAGTGGTGTCACGGTACCCCAAGTAATCTTGGTTACATGTTTTTCTCCTGCCCTAGACTTCACAACTTCTGGAGCTAGTATTCCACGATTCTCTCCAAAGTTCTTAGAATTCAGGTTCATATGGATCCCTTCTTAGCTGTATTTGGACTTCCGGTTAACTGACCCTGCTCACTCTGATATATTGATATGTACTTCACTTGTGGCTAGACGGTGCATTTTACTTCTCTGGAAAACCTCTAAAGCACCTTCAGTCTCTGTGTGGCTCCAGAATGTGATGTCATTGCGTAAACCGGAAAAGATAAAGTTTTCATCCAGGGGTAATTCTGAAAAATTTCACCATAAATGTGGCTCTTTCATGGATTATTTTAAATCGCTACAAACTCTACCATGTGATTGATTCTACCCATCCCCCCCCCCTACTTTTTTTTTAATTTAATTTTTATTTATTTATTTATTTATTTATTATTGCATGTGTTTTCTGTCTCCTGTATATGCCTTTTTTTTCTTTACTCACTGTTTGTGTTTTAAAATAACAAAAATTTAAGGGGAATACCTGTAAACTGTTTGTACATGACTGTTTGTGATACTTCCTCAATAAAAAGATTGGAAAAAAAATATATATATATATTACATTTACCAGACACTCTTATCCAGAGTGACTTACATTTTTATTTCAGTTTATACACCTGAGCAATTTAGGGTTAGGGGCCTTGCTCAGGGGCCCTTCAGTGGACCTGGGATTCAAACCAGTGATCTTCCGATCAGTAGTCAAACACCTTAACCACTGAGCTACCACATTCCTAAACCACCAACCCTACACTATTGTGTAGTAGTTCTGTACATAAAGATTAATATAAGGTTATAATAGAGTGTCACACAGCTAGTAATTTCTCACAGGAATAGCGTAAATACAGCAGCAACCAACAAATTAGAACAAGATTAATGGTTTCAGGAGTTTTCCTCTAATCCAGATCAATGGCTTGAACATTTCATGTTTCTTCTCACTCCCAGGTGGATTCATTAGCTTCAACGGCTCATGGCGCGTGCAGGGAATCCTGGCTATGTCTCGATCTCTGGGCGACTACCCGCTTAAGAAGCTAGACGTGGTCATCTCTGAACCTGACATCGTGACATTTGACCTGGAAAAACTGCAACCCGAGTTCATGATTCTGGCGTCGGATGGCCTGTGGGATGCCTTCAGTAACGAGGAGGCCGTGCGCTTCATCCGTGAGCGCCTCGATGAGCCACATTTCGGCGCCAAGAGCATCGTCCTGCAGGCGTATTACCGTGGCTGCCCAGACAACATCACAGTCATGGTGGTTAAATTCAAAAAGAGTGGCACCAAAGCGCCCGAGCAGTGAACCCCGTCCGATACATACTAATAATATATTCAGCATTATCGGTATGACTTCCAGTCTATTCGAATATATTATTGGCTCATATGTAAAGATGCAAAAGGAAAACCATGTCATGACTATTTTTGGAGCAAGAACTGTTTATAAAATAAAGTCAAATTAAAGTCAACTCATCATCAATCATTCCATTATGAAACGTTCCTAAATTCGTTGTTTAAAATAGTGACTGGGGTGAGAAACTTTATGAAAAGCTACAGCTTGTGTAATGGAGTAACAGATTCAAGGGTTCATAACTTCTTAAAATTGCCTCATCTTCATTTATTTATGTTAGAGAATTATTCAGGAATTACTATGATATGAAAGTGAACAATTTATGACCAGGGTGTGGGATATAAAGTGTTTAAATTATGACAGATTTTACAGGACGGTTCACGCAGCCTCCAGTAGAATTCGTTCTGACATCGATAATTTCCTAAGGCAAGACACCACAGGTCATAAAAAAAAAAAATTATCAAAACAGAAAAAAGGTTCTGCGTTTACTCGGTAATCGTGTTATATGAAATCATGAAGAAGTCTTACAGCGCAACCACATCATCATACTATCTTCGCGCATACATGTTCATCACTATCCCTAATCAGATGCTACTCACAGATATAGTAAAAAAGTCCCAAATATTTCACTATTGTTGAATTCGCATTCAATTTTATACTGAAAAAAAATGGTGTAAAATATGTTTTATAGCGCTGCACGCTAGCTTCTTGATTAGCAATGCAAAAAACTTTTGAAAATGTCTTTATTATTATAACAACATTTTAATTCTAACATTAAAAGGCTGCTTATTATTTAGGGATTTTGTTTAGTCTGTAAATTCATGGATATTAAATTATACAAAGTTTCAGATGCATAAATGAAAATAATGCACAGAAAGTTCAAGTACAAAAAAAACACTTCAGCCTCAGAATACCAGCAACAAGCGAAGATAAATCGTGATACGTGTTGTTTAGTTCACTTGTAGTGTCTTGTCTTCTGTTCTATTCATTTGAACTAAAACCGATCTAGGACACCATTTTGTGATCTGGAAACACCTTCTATTCAAAGAATAACTAGTATAAAGTTCTCAAAACATCATTTTAACATTGTTTTTACTTTATCCATTCTGTTTGTCTGGTTAGCCGTAAGTATAATAGCGAATTCACGATATTATTGAACTAATATAGTGAAGAGATCATAAGTTCCTGTTATACTGTACCACAGTGTTGTGGAGTTCTCTAATCTGATTGGTCAAAAGCAGCCCTGGTTCCAGTTAATTACATTAAGTGTGGGCTGGCAAAAATAAGTCGGAGATGGGGGACTCGAGTCAAGTCAGACTTAAGTCGCAAATTTGAGATTTGCTTGAAAAATATTGAAAAAACTTGACTTGACTTTGACTTGACATTCATGACTTGAGACTTGACTCGGACTTGGGTTAAATAACTCAGAGATGGGGACTCGACTTGACTCGAGTCAGACTTAAGTCGCAAATTTGAGACTTGAGACTTGCTTGACAAATATTAAAAAAAGGCTCGATTTGACTTTGAATTGACATTCATGACTTGAGACTTGACTCGGACTTGAGTTAAATGGCTCAGAGATGGGGGACTCGACTTGACTCGAGTCAGACTTAAGTCGCAGATTTGAGACTTGCTTGACAAATATTGAAAAAAAACTTGACTTGACTTTGACTTGACATTCATGACTTGAGACTTGACTCGGACTTGAGTTAAATAACTCAGAAATGGGGACTTCACTTGACTCGAGTCAGACTTAAGTCGCAAATTTGAGACTTGAGACTTGCTTGACTTGCAAAGACTCAACTTGACTTTGACTTGACAGTCATGACTTGAGACTTACCTGTGACTTGCACATGTGTGACTTGTACCCAATATTGGCTGTGATGGTTATTCAAATCGCTAACCGCCTGGACTGGGGCTGAAATAGCTGAGAGATGGTCTGCTTTGGGGCACTTGTTGAGGACTGAGGAGGAGCAGTGCTAGTGGAGGGTAAACTGGAATTAGCTGTACTGTATCCTCTGATGTACTAGCAGCTAGTATCACTTTATAGGTTTGAGATACAGCGAACAATACATCATGTTGTAACGACGGTCGAATAAATGTAATAAAATTTAATGTCGGTCAAATTACAAGCATCAATTAACTGCTGCACAGCAATCACATATCGAGAAAAGTAGGTAAACTTTAAAAAAAACAAAAAAGTAAGTACTGAGCCAGAGGCTGTAAGTGACAGTAGCATGAGGCGAGGGGTTTAAACTGTTCTGTGCCGTGGGGGCGGAGCTTTGTGTGGGGCTGCAGACAGATCAGTGTCCATTGGTTGTAGACTGCTCAACCAATCAGAAGTTAGAAATCATGCTGTGTTATTTTTTTCCTTTGGATAAAATAAAAAAAATTCTAACTTCGATTGGGTAGGCAAGACCACCCCTGCCCAATGAAAGAGTGTTTGTTATTGATTTATACCGCTGGTCTATACAGATGGAATTCTAATTAGATTAGGCTTATATTAATGTGCTTGTCCTGATATTTCACAGTAACAGCTGATTCACAAGGACTTGTAAGGCTGATAATATAATATTTATTTGTACAATCAGATCTATAACAAAGTATTTAACAAAGAAAAACGTCAATCGTCGATGCTGAAACGGCAAAGTTTTATGTAACACGATGTTTACTTAACATTAATGGAAGGAGTCTACAGTGTCAGTGCGCTTTCTGGTTTCTCTGTATCATGACAGATTTTTTTGTCTTATTAAAAACAAATGTGTTGGTGAGGGAATGACTGTTTATATTCATAGCAAATTCTAAATAATTTGATATATTTTAGGTTGTGTTTTTATTGAAAAATCATTAACAGTGAAGGTGGAGACATCGTCCTAATACTCTGTCTGGGATTTGTTTTTTAATGCCTTATAATGTGTGTGTGCTATAATTTTTAACAGGCAATGCTTGCTTTGGTAAATTTGTCTGTAATTCTTACTCTGTCTAATCTTGTGCTTTGGCCCCAAAACAATAAAGGAAAATTTGTTCGAAAAATTAACGTATGTTATTATATACAGTTCTAGAGATGATGCACCTTAGGTTCATTTTGATCCTGATTCAGTCTCAATCCTAAGGAGTGCAGCTGTAACACTCGTCGAAAGCAAGTGCGGAAACTAATATATAACCCGTATCACGTCAGAAAAAAAAAAGTTCTTGTCGCCTTATTTTTAAAAAAAAAACTTTCTTGTCGCCTTTTTATCATTATATTATTTTCTCATTTCTGTTGCTTCACCCAAATGTTAAACTTTCATAAAGTGTTGTCATGCACATCAAATGTAAATATGATATTTTGCATATTTGAGTCTCGTTGAGACAGACTAATAACCTGAATGTACATATTCTCTATCTTATTAACCACAATTCCAATAATATAAAAAAAAAGAAAATGCATCAAATTCTGGTTTATTAATATCTGATGATATTTAATATCTAATAGCTTTACATGTGCTGCTTTGTTAATTTTTTTGTTTGTTTTTTTGTTTTTTTAAGCTGTCTGTTACCACAGAATACAGTACGGTTTAATGTAAAATGTTTTTTGTTGATTTAAAAAATCTGTTTAAAAAAAAATGTGTGTGAATTTAAGGGAAAATGAAAATGTAACAATAAAAAGTGCAAGAATGAAAGACAAAATTTCTCCACGTATTAGGTGGGTTTCATGTGTAATAATTACGCTATCCAATGTTACCTAGAATAGAAAGGTTCCCTTTTTTGAGTCTGGTCCCTCTCATGGGTTCTTCCTCATTTCCTTGTCACTGTCGCCTTAGAGTTGCTTATTAAGGATCTGAATCGAAAGATCACTATTAAGCTGCTTGTGGCAATGTCTGATCTTAAAGGTGCCGTTATATGTAGATGCGATCCAAGCAGAGCAAACAAAAAATAATCTAAATTTTGTCGGTCAATTTTGTGCTCAGGTCTTCATCTGCGAACATTTGAAGACTTCGGAAGGAAGGAATTAGTGTTAAGTCTGTAATGAACTTGGAAGTGACCTGTTCCTCAGGAGCTCTCGGTTTCACGATTCCTCTCGACTACAAACTGTTGTAGAAGGACATTATTTACATTAACTTATTATTATTTTCTGTCCAGTGTCACCCAAATGAGGATGAGGTTCATGTCTGAGTCTGGTTCCTCTCAAGGTTTCTTCCTCATATTATCTCAGGGAGATTTTCTTCATGACCGTCACCTCAGGCTTAATCGTTATGTAAAGCTGCTTTGAGACAATGTCAATTGTTAAAAGTGCTATGCAAGTAAATGGAATTGAATTTATTATACTACATAACATTATTATTATAGAGATTATGACATCATCCTTGCTACAGAATCAACAAGAAAATTCAGATTCAATATCGATGAACTTAACTTGGATTACAACAATCAAGTTCATCCCAAAGGGGCTCAGTTTTTTTTATTTTTTTTTTACATTTATGGTATTTAATAGACACCCTTATCCAGAGCGACTTACATTTATCTCATTTATACAGCTGAGCAACTGAGGGTTAAGGGTCTTTCTCAGGGGCCCAAGAGTGGCAGCTTGGTGGCCCAGGGATTCAAACTCACAACCTTCCGATCAGTAGTCGAAAACCTTAACTACTGAGCTACCACATCCCTTAACCACGCTAAAGAAATGTTGTGTATAAATATTTCATGGGCCAAGACAAGTTAAAACTTACTTCCAATCACCATAATTCAGAAGTGGCGTCACAACACAGGTTATTTGCATTGATCGACGTCCACACGTCTGCCTAACAGGCAACACTTACCGGACAGTCCATGAACCCAATCTGCCTTGAGATAGAGATGCAGGCTGCTGGGGGTGGTGTAACGGTTCGGGGAATGTTTCCTTTGCACACTTTAGACCTGTAAATATCAATCAGTCATGGTTTGAATGCCACAGGCTATTTACGTATTGTTGCTGACCCTGTGCATCCCTGAATGACCACAATTTACCATCTTCTCATTGTTACTTCCAGTATGCTTGTGCACCATGTCCCAAAACAAAAGTCGTCTCAGCTTTGATTAAGACGGTGAGCTCAATCTTCTTCGCTGCCTTTCCCAGTCACCGGATTTGAATCCAATAGAAACCCTTTGGGATGTGATAAAACAGGAGATTCTCAGCAGAAAATAACAGTACACTTGTTCAACATTGATCGTAATCTCAAAGCTCTGCTAAACTAACAACAGCTTGTTTAATCCACACGAAGGGAGCAGGGAGGCTCTGTCACTATTAGTAGTGTGCTCTAATAAAATGATTTATAGACGTACTGTATATATATACTTATGAATGTTGCTTTGAATAGTTTGCGTGAAATTATGACGCGTCATACTCCCAAAATCAGTTCCTAAATTATCTATGACATCAGCTTGTGCTAAGAGGACTTTGTCACCCCAGTATTAATACTTGTTTGGAGTAATGTTTCATGCCAACAGGAACAGAAGCACATGCTGGCTGTAAAGGGAGTTCCACAAGTTCCTCAAGTGCTTGTGAAATATGAGTCACATGTTACCTCAGAGTGACAGTGTCATCTTCGGGAACTGGACAACAGTTTACTCAAACTACGGTCAGATCGAGGGAATCTCTGCGTGAATGAACATAGAGATATTTGACTCCTTACCTTATTTGTATGATTGTGGATTGGCTGCACTGTATAAGAAGACAACAAGAGCAAGAGCACGCATCCATTTAGAAGAGACAGCTACAGCGAGGACTGTTGGACAACACACATTCCAAGTAGGATCTGGTCTACTCTATTGCTAAATCTTTAAACTGCGTGCACTGACCTACGATTGTTCAGTAGCTTTAAACACAATGGGACTGCATGGCTCTAAATTTCCTCCAGAAGTTCGGATTCTAATGCTGGGCCTCGATGGATCTGGAAAGTCCACCCTGCTCTACAAGCTGAAATACAACGAGGCCGTTGTGACCGTTCCCACCGTTGGATTCAACGTGGAGATGCTGGAGACCAAAGACAAGGGCTTTGTGCTGACTGTGTGGGATGTCGGGGGCCAGCATATGATGAGGGTGCACTGGGAGCACTACTATGAGGACACAGCCGGTTTGGTGTTTGTGGTGGACAGCAAGGACAAGATGCGGATGGCCGAGGCAAAGCAGGAACTAGAGAAGATCCTGGGGAATAAGAGTCTGAAAGGCCTTCCGTTGATTGTGCTAGCCAACAAGCAAGACTTGCCAGGAGCCGCAAGTGCCGGAGATGTGGCAGAGATCTTGAACTTGAAGGAGATTTGTGGCAACAGACACTGGTTTCTTCAGTCATGTTCTGCCAAGACCGGTGCCGGTTTGGAGGAGTGCTTCAGGATGATGGCTCACTTTCTTAAGACTGCAGGAACAGAAGGAGAGGAATATTTACAGGGAGGAAGGAAAACATTTAAAGCGAAGACACAGCAGGATTACTGGTGAATTGAATTATTGTTAAAATCAATGGACAAAAGTTACAGTAACATGCCAGGAATATGCCTTCACAGAGACACAACATTTCTCCTTTAATTTCTTACCTATCTGTAAATATGGGAAGAAATAACAGCTTCTTTGCACTATGTTCTGCACTTTATTTTTCGAATAACTAATTATTACAATTTACAAAATGACGCTCCTATATTCTTACCTGTAAAAATGGATTTGTTCAGAATCTTTTTTAATGTCTTTATTCTTTTCACTATTCCATTCATAGGTTCTGTTTGGAAATGAAATTTTTCTGTAAATGTTTTTTTTTTTAAATCTATTTATTTGTACATTTTTAAACACCAGTATTGTTAGTGTGTAGTAATTATCTTTGTATACATTCCGTGTATACATGTTAAATGCAAATAAATAAGTCAAATGAATTGGAAATTAATTTGAACAACAAAAAAAAAATGTATATAAGTAAATATGCTAAACATTAAATAATAAAATAATAATTATATTTTAGAAGTTTATGTCAGTTTCAAAGCCAAAACCAAGCCCACAGTCTTGTACAATGATATAAATATAGATATAACAATTTATTTATCTTCAGTAACCTCTTTGGTTCACAATGAATCCAGAGACTCTCTAGGGAACATCAGTAGAAAGGTGGGAATACAACAAAGATAAGATGTCTATCACATGGCACCATGCACACACACACACACACACACACACACACACACACACACACACACACACACTCCTCTACATCTATAATCTTTGTATAAAAGGAAGAACAGCTTTAAACTCATACTGTTGCTGGTAACTATTAAGCTGTGGGTTAGCAACATTGAGCCGCATCATACCACCCAGTCCTAACAGCATGTTTATCATGTTTTACTGCTTGCGTAATACATAATCATTGTTAGATTAATTAATCATGTGATAAACAGTGCTGTGGAGGGAGTAGATTCTTTATTCAGCAGGCATGTTACACCATAACGATTCCAGCACTCAGAATCGAGAACGCAGCCGTATTTATTTACACTTGACCTTGACTTAATCAATAGATGCTTACACTGATGGGCCTTTGAGCAAGACTCTTAACCCTCATCTGCATGCGTCATCACAATTATGAGTATCTTTGGGTAAAGAACATCTGCCAGCTGAAGAATTATAAATCTGAAACAAGAATGTTAGCTACCTGGAGCCGAGACTGAGAAAACTGGCCAGAAAATCATTACAAAATACCTTTTCCATGTGTTTTAAATTAGCATTTTAATTTATATATCTATTATGAAAAACTTTCAAGAACTAGAACTAGAAATGTTTTTTATAATAAATAATTTTTAATTTATAACTGCTATTCAGAAGATAATCTCATACATTTAAGACACTCATATATGTACATATTTCTTAAAATAGCACCTAATATTTTTTTAAGGGACAAGGTTTTTAAAAAAAATCACATTATTTCTGATCTGAAGATTTATTAAAGCTTTTTTCTCTTTTTCTCTCTTGTAGGTTATTTTAAATACAGTGACACTGAACATGATGATATGACATCATACTATGTGATCAGATAACATGTGTAGGTGTATTTCAACATTTTATGCTCTTACAGTTGTGTGAATAATCGTGTGAGCTCATGTTATACCATATGAGGGGTCTAAAAGCTATGTGATTATTTGCATGTGAAAATCATCTGATTTGCAATGCAGTTATAATAAATACTAAAATCACTGATAGATAGATAGATAGATAGATAGATAGATAGATAGATAGATAGATAGATAGATAGATAGATAGATAGATAGATAGAATTTTTAATTGTATATTTGCACTGGTCACTTTGCAAATCTTGCATTAGTGTACAATTCATGTCTCTATTCTTGTTTACATCCAATTGCTTTTTTTTGTAAATCTTTATGTTCACACACATTATTATTCTCATTATTATTCATTTTATAAACTTTGTTTCCTATATTTATGCTTCTCTATTACTATTATTATTATGCACCAACACACCAAGACAAATCCCTGTAGACCCTACAGTACCTGGCAATAAACCAGATTCTGATTCTGATTCTGATAGATATTTAATCATCTCACCTCGAGTGTCGCCTCAAGCAAAAACAGAGTCAGATCTATGAAAAATAAAATGAAATAAGCAAAGTTCATGAAACACTGAAGTTGAGGATATAATTGTGGTCTTTTTTATTTTTTACACTAAGCTATTCGCATGGATGTCACTGGTTCTTATGGTGGTTTTGTGTAGCTATTTTTTTACACAATGAAATCATCTGGGGCACGGTGGCTTAGTGGTTAGCACGTTTGCCTCACACCTCCAGGGTTGGGGGTTTGATTCCTGCCTCCGCCTTGTGTGTGTGGAGTTTGCATGTTCTCCCCGTGCCTCGGGGGTTTCCTCCGGGTACTCCAGTTTCCTCTCCCAGTCCAAAGACATGTACAGTATGGTAGGTTGATTGGCATCTCTGGAAAATTGTCCGTAGTGTGTGATTGCGTGAGTGAATGAGTGCCCTGCGATGGGTTGGCACTCCGTCCAGGGTGTATCCTGCCTTGATGCCCGATGGCGCCTGAGATAGGCACAGACTCCCCGTGACCCGAGGTAGTTCGGATAAGCGGTAGAAAATGAATGAATGAATGAAATCATCTTAGGGTGCCAGCTTAACTAAAACGTGCATGTGTAAATAAATGAGATTTAGAGATTTAACCTTCCTCTGAGATGTTTATAAATTTATTCTAATAATAATAATAATAATAATAATAATAATAATAATAATAATAATAATAATAATAAAATAATAATAATAATAATAATAATAATAATAATAATAATAATAATAATAATAATAATAATAATAATAATAATAATAATAATAATAATAAATACAATTAATTGATTAATTAATCAATTAATTAATCTATTAATTAGTTAGTTAGTTCGTTGATTAAGAAATTAATTAATTAAGAAATAAAGAATAATAATCATCATCATCATCATCATAAAATAAATAAATAATAATAAAAAATACATAATAATAAAAAATAATAATAATAATAACAACAACACCACCAACAACAGCAACAATAATAAAAATACAAATACATAAATAAATACATAAATAAATAAATAAAAATAAATAATAATAATAATAATTATTAAAATTAATTAATTAATAAAGAAATAAATCAGCATCATAAATCATCATCATCATAAAATAAAATAAATAAATACTAATAAAAATACATAATAATAAAAATAATAATAACAACTTTAATCCCCTGGTTTTTCCCAATTTGTAACTTCCTCCTTATATAAAGGCTGAATTTAAATAGCTTCTGCCTCCCTTGTTCTGTTCCCTATGTGTGATTTGGACCAGGCCCTATGTGGGTGTTTAATGGTGCAGCAGGGAGACATTTGGGACACTTTGTATTGAAGTGAATGGGACACTCACTCGCCCTAAGGCTTCTGACTGCACCCATACCACCGGCATTCCCGGCATGCACCGCGCGGCTATCACTCGTTAGCAGAAAAAAATAGTCCGGTGTTTAGCTGAGGTAAAGTGAGCGGGCTGTGTGAAGGATAGTCGAAGAGAAATTTCCCTAATTTTCCTCTTAATCTATAGCTATATATCAGCAAACATGAACGACAACGAGAAACTGGACAACCAGCGACTGAAAAACTTTAAAAATAAAGGTCGCGATTTGGAGGTAAGTGAGTTAAACGGAGCCGTAACGCGTCGTCGTGCTGCGGGTTGTGACGTCGGTCACAATTACAGCCGATTAACGCCTTTACATCAGCTCACATCTGCGTTTATTCACACTTTCTGACCAACTTGTTACTTTTAGAAATGTTTATAAGCTGTAATAATCTCCGAAACCTTGTGATTCAGCTGAAACCGTTATGCTAGTTAGCATGTCGCTAACCCTTTCCCTTAGCACGAAGGTTCAAATCCCCACATTTATATAAATATATTTAAAAAACTACAATCTATTTATTATGTACTAAACGTGTACTGGGATGTGACGTGTTAGTGTATTATTAGTGCGGCTTTTACTTGTTTTCACGTTTTGTTCTGATTAGCCAGATTTAGCATGCTAACTCCTAGCGTTAGCGTGTTTAATTAGTATTTTATTCCAATATGAGACGTTTTTTTCACGAGCAAGAAGTTAAACAAACTAATAACCGCAGTTTTAACTAGTTTATTCTTGATAAACTATCACATTTAAAGTTCCCGTTGTGTCCGTTTAGCGTTCAACGTTCTTTTGGCCTACGATAAATAATCAGCCCTGAAACAGCTAAAGTTAGCATAGCTTGAGTGGCCCGAATTAGCAATGTAGCACAGCTACGTCTTGGCTAACATTATGTAAAAACCTGCTATTTCACAAGATAGAAACCAAAACTCATTAGTTACGCTGATGTTTTGACCTAACTTATTAAATTCTCGAAAAAAATTAAAGATCAGCGTGTTAGGGTTGTTTAAGTCCTGACTAACTAGCTAACCAGGTTAGCAACTCGTTAGCTCGCTACCGCATTGGTCGTGGTTTTGTACCTAGTATCGTTCATTAACCGTCTCGGAAAGCGTTTGGTGTGGAAGAAAGAAAGAAACACACATGACAAAATGTCCACGACATTAAGGCGTGGATTAAAAACAGTATTTATTTACTGGATCACGCGGATTCTAGATGGTTCTACAGTCTTGTGTTTTAAAAACGGAACAGGAAAGTGTTCTGGATGAAGAAATGACTAAAGACACTTCTACTTCAGATAGAAAGTCGTGCTGGTTTAATATCCACCACATCATGTCCAAATACCGCGACTGAATCTCATTCGTCTTTCTTTTCCTTTTTGGGAACAGAATGTCCTCTTGTGTGCAAAGTGCTGCTGATGTTTAAACCAGTCTTTCGTACCTGTCCTTTAATTGTTAGACACCGACAAGGGTTTAAATATATAATACCCCCAAAACATGAACGTTTTACTTTTTTTTTTATAAAGTTATTACTCATCTTGTACTAGTCTTATGTTCATCCAATCAAATACTCTATAGGACATTTATGTCCCACCCCTCAATCATTAATGTGCACTGGGATGGTTATTGCTTTAATGTCGGTGTGTGCGTTCTTTGTTTTGAGAACGAATATGGATGCAAATTATCCGTTCCAAGTACGGTAGAATTTGTTCTGGTTTATTTCTAGAGCTACTGAATGATCTATAATGTTGGAAAGGGACACTGATGATGTGGGACACTGGAACGTCTCAGGTTAATTGAGAAGAGATTTAGTTTTTATGCCATTTGGGCTGGTCATCTATGTGTCAATGCATAAAATATTATTGTTTAAATATACCCCTACAATTCTCTGTCCCCATCACCAGCTCATCCAGAAAAGAGGACCTTGCTAAACCTTTTGCTGTTTTCTGTATTCAGCTTGTACACAAATCACCAGTTTGATTTGATTAGATTCAGCACTGATATGATGTGTTTTTAACACTTTTTGGTAACTCCACACACACTATCTGAGTTCCTAGTGCAAAGGAAAATGTCACAATGATCAATGCGAAGTTGTGGGGACATTAACAAACTGTCTGAACTTGGTTATCCATGATCACATTTTTGAGCCTACATAAAGCACACAAACTAGGGCACGATGTCCCCGTTTTATTCTTTTTATTTCCAGCCATGCAAAAAGGTCTTCAGGATTAGACACGTTGTCGTGCATGTTCTCTAACGTTACTTGGCACCCGTTTAGTCACAGAGCAGTGATTGCTACCACTTAACGACCTGCATGGGGCGGCGGTGAAACCCGTAGTTATCGTTTCAAGTTAAACCACTTGGTCAATCTTTTGTTTACCCGTATATAAATTAACATAAATAATCAGCTGATTAGATTTGTGAACGGGTCACTTCCTCCTCAGCTGAGACACTCGATCGTATCAAGGTGGTGTTGCGATCCTGTTACGTAAGTTACGGATTCAGGCAACATTTCTGAATTTGTGTTTGGTGTTGTCCCTTGAGTGATCACTGCATTTCCGAGAGGTCTGTGTTCATGAACATAGAGAAAACAGTTATTTGGGTTAAATATAAAGAAACATCAGTTCATGATGATCATTTTCAAAAAATTGCCAGAGGAAATGCAGAAGAACGGTAAATCTGTTTATTTGCGCGTTTACTAGGTGCAAGCTAGTTATTGACCTTAAATGATACCTAAGATCTAAGGTTATCAAGATTAACTTCATGTCTTAAACCTTATTATGCAGTTTACTTTATAGGAGGGGATGTTTGAACTGGAGATAAAAGAATAAAGCCTATGAGCACTTGGATGATAAAGCCATTACACAGATCTACCATCTGTCTTTTTAGGCTCATTCGAAGCCAAGTCTTGGCTTAAAATGATCTTCGGCACACACATTGTGCCGCATGCTGCAAGGGCAAAAATCAGGGTTCAGAGCACCAGAATGTACTGCAAATGTCTTCGCAAACTTATTTCTGTTTTGAGATTGTAGACTTTTTGATATTCTTCTTATACTTTGCTGCTTTTCAATTTTATAATGGTCTGCGTAAAAGTGTAAACGTGGTGCAGATGATCTGCCAAGCCTGCTTCAGCGACGTGTATGTGGGAACATCAGAGTTAAATAGAAATAAATAAATAAGTGGGTTAAAGCTTCATGTAGTATTGGCTAATAGATTGTCTTCAATTGATGCTTCTGTCTGAACAACATTCCTGCATTCTGAGAATTTCATATTTTTATTTATTTATTTATTTTGCTTGTTTGTTTTACTCTTTGAAATCGATCTCAATTTCTCTTTCACAGACGATGAGAAGGCAGCGCACAGAGGTGGTCGTCGAGCTGAGAAAGGTAGATTTCATGGAGTCCAATAGCAGTTATGCAGTATGCCAGGAATAAAACGTTACTTTTCCAGTAACAAAATGTACAGAAGTGTCATTTCTCTCTTGTGACCGTATTAATGATTTCACAATACTTTGCCATACATGTCCCTGTGTACGTTGTTACTAACCCTAACCCTAGAATATAAACTTAGGATTTATATAGATCTCCTTCTGTCCAATCACTGTTAAGTAATCCAACATTTTAATATATATATATGGCTGTAAAGATTACCCGGTACAAGTACTGCTGTCAGGGCGGTTTACATATCAACACTTCCTCTTTGTTGCATTGGGGCTATCTGGGTCAGCGGCATTTTGTGCTGCCATAATATTTATCATGGAAGGCAGCACAAGGATAACTGTAATCTAAAGATCCGTATTTTTTGGTGGGATCGTTGCGTGTCCCTCACCGCAGAGGCTTTGTCATATATCTGAATTCAAAAACAAATATCCCTCTGACTGAATGATAGTTACATTGGAGTATAATTGCAATGTAGAACCAGATATCCTGAAAACGGGAAGACCCGAGTCAAGTGGCACTGAGCGCATCTGATCGTCTGCACTTTTTTGTAGAATAAGAGGGACGAGCACCTCTTGAAGAGGAGGAACGTGCCACATGAGGACATCTGCGACGACTCCGACGTCGATGGAGATTTCAGGACGGTAAAAGCTGTTTAAAACCTTCTGTTTAAGTCGCCTCAAGCACTGATCATTATGGCTTATCCTGTTTTCTGATTTTTTTTTTATTTTCAGCAAAACACCTCATTGGAGGCAATTGTCCAAGTAAGTGCTTGCTGTAAATTAAAATGCAATATTCATGTGACCGATATAGTCTCTCTCTCGCTCTCTCTCTCTCTTGCTCTCTTTCCTTTAAACAAGACACTAATGTGAATGTTTCAAATGTGCAACACTGCCCTTCAGTACACATTTAAATAAATGGAATTAGCTTCAGTACTATTATTGTATGCAAGTATTATAGTCCAGTGTGCTGATGAAGAATGGCGGTGTTTATGATCACATGCAAACCGGTAACGTAACCTTTCGCCGTCTTGTTAGTGTTTTTATTTAACGTTTCACTTCATGTCTTTTCCAGAATGCCACCAGTGACAACCAGGGTATTCAGCTGAGCGCAGTGCAGGCTGCCAGGTAAGAGAGATCCAGCGAGGCACCCGAGGGCTGCTTGTATACCGATTTACAAAGAATCCGCTCTGTTTCCTCTCGCACTTTCACTTGCGTTTATGAATCAAAGTATGACTGTTGTAGACGTCACGAATTCAATAGTTAGCACAGTAAGTAAAAGTGAAAGCGCCAAAGTGTATTTGACAGACTGTGGCCTGATCCAGTGTTGTCTCATTCTGGCATCTATCATCTATCTATCTTTCACCTATGAGCTATAGTGTCCTGTCATTGTGTGTAAAAATATCATTTTTGGTCTGATTAGCATCTTCACAGCTTGCTAAACTGTGTCCAAACCTTTTAATAGTCCTGATTTAGTATCTTTCGTACTGATTAATATGTCTATTAAAAAAATGTTCCTGTTAGCATCAGCACTACTTAAAAATTAGTAAAAAAAAAGAGTAGCGTACACTGCACATGTATCAAATGAAAAGTTTGTCTTTGCAATAGGGTGCATGAAAGTCTCATGAACCTGCTTGACCCAAAGGCAACGAAATGAAAAACCGAGAGCTCGGACACATAATCTGTTATTTGTCAACCCGTGATGATGTCGGTTGCATTGTAATACAGACTGAAGCACAGATTCACTAATCTGCTTTGCATTTGTTTTGGCATTGCCTTACCTTGTAAGTGGTGCTTTGAGTACAAATCTCTTTGTAAGGTTCATGCTAATAAAGTGCGTGTCTGCTGATTAGTCTTTGCACTTTCACAATACTTTACATTTGATCCCTAGGAAACTGCTGTCAAGTGATCGCAACCCTCCCATAGATGATCTGATAAAGTCTGGTATTCTGCCTATTCTTGTGCACTGCCTAGATAGAGATGACAAGTAAGACTATAACCTTGTCTTTTTTATTTTATCCTCAATATATATATATAAAAAAATACACACACACATAATGTGTATATATAGCTCTTTTGTAAATTCAGAGCACTGAACCTTTTGCCTTTTTGTCCTAAAGTCCATCTCTGCAGTTCGAGGCAGCCTGGGCTTTGACCAACATCGCTTCAGGCACCTCGGAGCAAACACAAGCAGTGGTGCAGTCCAGTAAGTGCATTTTCTTTCTTTCTTTCTTTTTTCTTCATTAATGTTTTGCATAAATGTGTTATCTGATGCAACATTTTGTGTTGTGTTTGGCTTAACTCAGCTTTTTTTGTTACACTGATAAATTTATGGTGGTGATCAGAGTTTTGGGGAGTTTTGAAAGATTTTATTTTTTACAGTGTTTGCCTGATATGACTCATCCTTGTGAGAGACAGAAATGTCTGAGTCATTCATTCTCTCTCTTTCTCTCTCTCTCTCTTTTTCTCTCTCTCCCTCCACACACAGATGCAGTTCCCCTGTTCCTAAGGCTGCTCCACTCTCCTCACCAGAATGTGTGTGAGCAAGCGGTGTGGGCTTTGGGCAACATTATCGGTAAGTCCCAGGGTTCACCACCTGTGTCTGTGAGCCACCCGTCTCTTCATGAACTTTCTCAGTTGTGCAACATTTTGGGGAAAACCCTTTCAAATTCCTTTCGCTTTTATTTCAGCAGAAATTCTGTACTGTTTTCTGGGACAAATATTTTAGCTTATATGAGAAGCTCAGGTAAAGTACAAAATGACTGAATTAATAGACAAACCATAACCGTTAATCTGAAGCATGTTGCGTTCCGAAGCCTAAAGTAATATTTGTACACGTTGTCTAATATCGCTGTAAGCCGTTTCTCCAGAGAGAAACGAACCCAAGCTGCCAAACCGACGTTCCGTAGCTATTTGGCTCACAATCATACAAATGCTAATACTTTTAAACCTGGCAGTTAAACACAAGGTTTTAACTTCTGCAAGATGCTCAAGAGGTGTGTTTTAGTAAGCACCACTGGGCTGATTCAAGTGTTACGTTCTCCTAGGTGATGGACCCCAGTGCAGGGACTATGTAATCAGCCTTGGTGTTGTCAAGCCTCTGCTGTCCTTCATCAGCCCATCCATTCCCATAACCTTCCTGCGCAACGTCACCTGGGTCATGGTAAACCTGTGCCGTCACAAGGATCCCCCTCCACCCATGGAGACCATTCAGGAGGTACGTCTGGGGTGGCCGCAGGCAGCTACTCATTACATTTTAAGATAAATTTAATGCTGAATAAAATATATTCGACAGGAAGAATATTTGCATAGGATTGAAATGCATAAATATTTTAATGCTTTCTGTATTGTGGTTATTTATATATATATATATATTTTTTTTTAAATTTGCACAGATTCTGCCTGCCCTGTGTGTCCTGATTCATCACACAGATGTCAATGTAAGTTCTGTGTCCCGATCCATACGCCGAACGTTGTCGTTTTGTCCAATCTTACGTGTCTGCGTGTATCCCTGCATGTATCTGTGCATTATTTTGTTACACCGAGTGTAATATAAGATGTGTTGTGATTGGGCAGATCCTTGTGGACACAGTGTGGGCTTTGTCTTATCTGACCGATGCTGGCAATGAGCAGATCCAGATGGTCATTGACTCTGGCATTGTTCCTCACCTGGTGCCCCTCCTTAGCCACCAGGAGGTCAAAGTTCAGGTGAGTTAAGTGCATCGGCAAATAATAATAATAATAGTCTTGACAGATAAGAGCTCATTGCTTTATCGGTGTACCTTTTGATGCTCATTTTTATTAACGAGTCACAGGTCAACGTTGTGGAGAATCCAGGAAACAAACGAGTCCCTTATTTTATTTATAGATCAACTATAAGCAGTCAAAATTGAAATACAGGTCGTCAAGTTGATGAGAAAATAGGGCGGTATTGAAAAGTGAGCGTTTCAGAGGCTAAATGTTTTCTCCTAAATGTCTTTCTCTCTTTTTTTTTTTTTTTTTTTTTTTAGACTGCAGCTTTGCGTGCAGTGGGGAACATCGTGACCGGCACAGACGAACAAACACAGGTGGTGCTGAACTGCGATGCCCTCGGTCACTTCCCTTCCTTGCTCACGCACCCCAAGGAAAAAATAAACAAGGTACACACCCATTTTTAGTGGCTATTTGTTTATTGGGTTATATTTGAACACCTATTTGCATAAAGACATTTCAGTCTTCGTGTTTGTCTCAGATACGGTATCGGAAATGATGATATCGGAGACTCGGCACTTGTGTGTGTGACTTTGATTAGCTTTAATACATGTATCAGAAGTAAGTGACACCCTGGATGAAGATCTCTGGATGAAGGCACCTGAGCTATATAGATCTAGAGCTGTCAGGTTAGGGTTTAGTTTTATGGTTCACAGCAGGATGGTATGCAGTGTTTAAAGGGTGGGTAAGGAGTTTTTTTTGTGTGTGTGTTTGGTTTGTTCAGCTGATGGACTGGGAGCACTTAAGACCACTGAGTCACTGCAGAAAAAGGAGTGCATCTGAGGCTCATCACTTAAACAGAGGCTATACTGTGATCGGGCTGATGATTAAAGCCTCAAAACTGCCCCCATCCATAGCGCCAAAAGTGCCGCTGTCTCGCTCAGGGGTTGTGACTTCTCTCACAGCTTCCTGCATTCTGATCCAATGCCGTCCTTCTAAACGTTAGAAGCTTGAACAGAACAATTACGCACCATTATGTCTACAATCCAGTAACCTGAATTAATATCTCTCTTCCAGGAGGCAGTGTGGTTCTTGTCCAATATCACAGCTGGGAATCAGCAGCAGGTCCAGGCTGTTATCGATGCCAGTCTGGTGCCCATGATCATCCATCTGCTCGACAAGGTGCCTGTATCTTTATTCGTTCAGCTTTTTATATATATATATATATATATACATACATATTTTCTAGGTATGTCCATGTGTTGCGTTAAAACACGTAACATTCAGTTACTATAAAGGTCTAATTTGTAATTTGCCATCACAGGGAGACTTCGGCACTCAGAAAGAGGCAGCTTGGGCCATCAGTAACCTCACAATCAGTGGCAGAAAAGATCAGGTAAGCCACTGAGAATCGTTTGTCGTTTATGTTTAATCGTTGACCATTACAACCATATTTCAGCATGCACAGAAGAATGTAATGGTCAGGTGTCTGCAAACCTTTTATCTATGTTGTGTTAAGTGTTCTGATGGAACAGGGATTGAGCTCCAGCAATGCGCTCTTCCTCTCTAGGTGGCGTACCTGATCCAGCAGCAGGTCATTCCACCTTTCTGTAACCTACTGACAGTCAAGGACGCTCAGGTGGTGCAGGTGGTTCTGGACGGACTGAGCAATATTCTGAAAATGGCCGACGAAGAGGCAGAGACCATCGCAAACCTGATCGAGGAGTGCGGAGGTGAGGAACAAATAGCACGGTCCGGAGCACGTCGCATTTTAAAATCTCAAATCCGACGCATCGGATGACGCTGAATAATATTCTGTAACAGCGAATGAATCCATGCCACATAAACTCGAGGTCTTTTGAACGGAATGTTTTTAAATGGTTTTAAATCTATCCATCTAATTTATCCTTGTTCTTTTTTGCTCAGGACTGGAAAAAATCGAACAGCTACAGAATCACGAGAACGAGGACATCTACAAACTGGCTTACGAAATCATTGACCAGTTCTTCTCGTCCGATGATGTAAGTATCGCTTTTAGAGATCTGAAAGACTTCAATGTTAATGAATGTGGGGTTAATGCATGTACCCCAGGATTTAGGAGTGATTTATCATTCTTCTGATTTACTTCATTAATCACAGACCCAGTTGTTTAACGAGGTCCCTGTCTAGGTGTATAATAAGAGGGGATCAGATATTAATAAACTATTAAAAAATAATAGTCTTCAAATAAGTACTTTAATGTCACTCATTAGAGAAACTAAGGGTTCGGTAATCGAGTCGTCGTTCATGTCTCCACAGATCGATGAGGACTCTAGTCTGGTTCCAGAAGCCATCCAAGGTGGAACGTACGGATTTAATTCATCAGCCAACGTGCCAGCAGAGGGATTCCAGTTCTAGAAGGGTGACCTGAAATCTGAAGATTTGTTTGCGATGCAGCACTCTAACATGTACAAAAAAAAATAATTAATTAGGAGAGAAAGAGAGAAGCGCGCGAATGTGAGAAATTAGATCCATTGTGCTTGGCTCATGGGATCCATGGCTGCATCTAATCCAAGAGAAATTGTGTGGATTTCGTTTGGCATCCTGGCATGAATCCAGTCCAAATGAAGTTTGTGACGGCGAGTGGGTGCGAGTGAGAGTGAGTGGGCTACTAAATGTTGCAAAAACACAACCATCTACACCGAATGCGTTCAGAGAACATTTCGTGAAACGTCACACCAAAACCGGGACGTGTCTACCAAACGAGAACAAAAGCAAATCGGCACAACAAACAAACAAAACAAAAACGAGACGAAACGATGTTGCAACCAAGCAATTGGAGGGAATGACACAAGAAAACAGACAAAACCTCTGAACAAGAATCTACAAGCAAACAAAAACAAACAGCGGGAGGTGACACACCGGTTGCCGTCTTTCCTCCCCACAATGGGCCCCGCTGCGAGAGGTGTGTGCGAGTGAGCCGTTTTTGCGTATGAATGTATGGACCTGGGGCCGTGGGCGCGGAGCTTACCTCAGAAATCTCTAACTTTCGGCGCACGTCGATCCTTGACTGCGCTACTTGTGCAAAGTCAGCAGACGAATGAGTGTGTTTGTGTGCGTGAGAGAGTGAGCGTGCGAGTGCGTGTGACTGACTGGAGGGTGTCAGACAGGGCTGAATGTGGACGCATGTGGAGAGTCACCATCAAAATAACGAAAGGAGCGTTAATACAAAAGTAGTATGGAAAATCAAATAAAGGAAAAAAGAAGTAAACAGCAAGGGTGATGCGGTTGAGCAGAAAAGAAGAAAAAATTAAAAACTTCGAAAATAATTAAAAAAAAAAATTTGTCAAGCAACAGCAATGATTTAGAAATTACAAAAAAAAAAAAAAAAGACATCAGGTTTTTTTTTGTTCTCTTTTCTTTTTATAAAACGACACTGGACTAGACTCTTAAGTGGAGAAACGGAGGGCCGCCGTGTTTAAAAGTGATGAACTCTGTAGCTTTTGGGATTTGCTTTTAGTCTCCAGTGTTTTACACTTTCTTTTCTTTTTCTTTTTTTTTTTTTTCCTTTTAGCTTCCGTATATATTTTCAGTGTTTGTGTAGAACTGCAGTTTAACCCTTACAGTCCCTAAATACCACTGTACTACTGTAGTTTTGCCGTTTTTTTTTGTTTTGTTTTTTTGTTTTGAACCGGTTGCAAGCTCCCGTTCTTACTTTTCAATACTCTGTATTACTCTTCTGCATGATATTTGTTTTTATTTTCCTTGTAGGTTCTCAGTAGAGCCCTCGCACCTTCTTTGGTGATAATAAACGGAGAAATAACGGCCATTTTATGTAAAGTCGTGAACATTTCGGTCTTTACTTGTGCTGAATTGCAACATAGTTTTATAGGTTTTTACTTCTGTTAACAAATTCTTTTTTTTTTTTTCTTCTTCTTCTTCTTCTTTTTTATTTGTAAACGGCTTTTTATACATCATGTCTCTTTCCCCCGACCCCTTACTCAACTCTCAGTAGCCACCTGACCCGATTCAGCCAAACCTGTTTTGCGTACACACCCGAACACAGCGTGCGACGAGTTCAGATTTAGAGCCGACACGACTGTCCCGTCAAACTATATGCATAATACAATTACAATTCCTTTTTTTTTTTTTAACATGTGTGTATATATAGATAGTCCTAATTAATGTCAATCCACATTAGAGGTGTTAATCCTTCATGATAGTTTCAATGATTTTGAAATAAATGACCTGCCTCTTATTTTGGGGTGTTTTTGGGGCTTTTTGGGAGAAGACGATTTTTCGTAGCGTGACAACGCTCCAGCTCCCTGAAATCTCTGGTGTTCTTCAGACTGCTGTCTGGTGCCTTCTTTCTAGAGCACAAGTAAAAGGAGAGAAGAAAAAAATGCATGAACAAAACAGTGATGTTCTCGAGTATACGATATTGTCCTTTTTCCCTTCTGAGTCCTTCGTTTTTCTTTATTTTTTGTGTTTAAAATTTCACGCCGTAGACACGGATTACTCTTTGTGGTCATAACCTTCTGTTGGACTATTAGGGTGTATGAGCAGCATTCCTCAAAGATGCGATTTCATATGTGCAGCATTAGCAAAAATGGGGAAAACATTACAAATTAGATGATTATGCTTAACCTGTTGACCGTATGACTGCAGGCTAAGATTCTTTGATGAAATAAATATTGAAACCATCCGTTTTTTTTCTCCTTCGTGTTATTATTACTTTCCGACCGAATTTGTTAAATTGCTTAATTATTTCCAATAGTTTTATTTGTATGACACTTAACGATAGACGTTACAGGTTTATAGAAACCCAGATGTGCGTTAGTGAGTCAGAGGCGAGCGGCACGGACGCGGCACGAGGAACGAACGCCGAAGAGGATGCAGCGTCTCTTCTGTGTGACACCGACGAGTGAGTTTATAGAAGAGTAGGTGTAGTAGAGTAATATGAGGATATACAATGTGTTTCCTAGAGGATGTTAAGCATCTAAAGGAAAGTGTTTAGAAAGTGTTCTGGCAGTCTTTATAATTACAGAAGCAGTTCTTGGCTACAGCACTAGTGTCCAGGTCACATCCACTGAATCAAGGGTAAGACTAGGGCAGAGTTATCAATGCAGGAATTTCCATAGCAACAGAAGGTGAGTGATAAAGGAAAGTGTAGAAAGTTACACACACACACACACACACGTCAAGTTCTCAGGTTTCTATCTGAGCACTGCTATTGGCTGTAATAAGCCTCTTTTGACTGTCATTCCTAAGCCCTTGTCGACTGGTAGGCTACTTCATTGTAGAGACGATCTCACTGTTTACCTGAGTTGACATTTGAACCCAAATATCTCTAGTTGGTGAACCTGAGAATTATTTAACCCTTTAAGAGAGGATTTTATAAATATCTTTACTAACTTCCTAAAGCTTATTTTAACTTAACATAAGCTGATAACATGGAGATCTTCTCTTAGAAGGATTGAAATACGCTATAACAATTATCTGTGATTCCGTCTGAGGTTCGATGCGAGTGCTTCAGTAAAAGACTCCACAAGGAGCTCTTTCTAATTTCTGATCGTTTTTATCGGGATGCAAACATCCCTTCGAAAGAGCGGTTTATTTTGTTTTGCCAAATTCTTCGCTAATTAGTGAGCGTGAAAGATTCACAAGCGTTTCCACTATTCGTAACGACACACAAATTACAGCAAGTGTCCGAGCTTTCTGTCATTTTTATTTTAATGCAGCTGCAGCGTTTTATAAAGCTTTCAACCTGGTAAAAAAAGAAAGGGAATTGCACGGGGTTCTTGCCGTCTTCATACAGCCGGGTATTCGCTCAAGCAGCATGCTTTCGCAAGCCGTTTCTATATCCGCAATATTTCCAAGTTGCTGCTAGTACAAGTAGTTGAACGCAGGATTTAACCGACCTGTACATTTCTGTGTAGATAGTAATCCCTTTTTTTGAACTGCCCTTGTGATTAGGTTAGGTTTCTATGTTGCCACCTGTTTGTCCTCATCAGGGCTAAAGTTACATCAGGGTTCATACGTTGCAGCGGGAAAATAAACTAAACACAGCTTAGCACCTTGACTTTACACATCAGGGAGACTTATGGTTTTCACAGGACTAAAATTAGACAGCATGCCACTGCCCCAAAGGTGTGTAAAGTGTATTTGTGCTCCCACACGAAAAAGAGCTTATGAATAAAGCATTAGGTTTTGGGCTCCAGTTTCCTGGGATGTGAACAATCCAGTGTCCCGTACAGAACACAAAGCTTTAGACCCAATAGTGAGAGAGTGTTTGAACCAATTATCTGCTACACTGGTGAAGTTAGAGAGTAGAACTAGCAGTAATGTGGTCTTTTCACCCAGAGAAAAGGAGTCTGTCTGACCAGACCCATGTAGCAAGGCACTGCTGGGATTCGAACCCAGGATCTCCTGTTTACTAGACAGGCGCTTTAACCAACTAAGCCACAGCGCCTTGTAGTGTATTCATCAGCACTCTTTTTCACACTCATGTCATTACGTCCCTAAAGACGTGAAATTTCTCGTTAGATAGCGTAAATAAAGCTTACAACAGCTAGAAGACAGTGTGCACTTCATGCAGGGACACAGAGCCGATCCTGACCTCCCTGGGGCCCTAAGCAAAATTCTGCTAAGGGGCCCTTCTACTTGACCCATGAGCCATGTACTGTAAACCACTTGCCACACATTCACACTTGACACCCCACTGCTCCCACTACAAAACTCCCTCCTTTTAAAAAAGTTTACTCCATCTCTCGGTCAAAGAGTAAAACAATAAGAATTAAATGACGTATAAACAAATCTTTATTGAATGGAATATTTTAAATAGAATTTTGAGTTGAATATTAGCAATTGAATTTAAATGTAATTCCTGATATCAAAAATATGGTTACTACTAGAAATCACACTCTTAATATTTACATTTTAAGTATTGAAAACTGAATTATTAAATATATCAAAAATCCATACTATAAACATTGTCATTTAAGAGTGCTATCACGCTACTTTTTGTACTGGTCCCCACACAGATGTTGCTGCTGTAAAGCGCGCGTGTCATTTCGTGCACGATTGCACGCGCATATGAACGCATGTTCACGCGCGGCACGGTTATCGAGCTGCCGTTTATAAACACTGTTGCCTTTGGGCGTTTATTCACGCGAATGTTCACGCAATAAATTGTTGTGTGACAGACAGGCCAAGAGATGCACTATCAGCACTGCACAGCTAATTTAGCTAGTCAGATAGAGACTAGAGACAGAATCACATCAACTTAACTTTATTGTTATTTGCTCTTGCTGACATCAAACTTGAAGAGAACACAAGTTTACCTGATTCCTTTTCTCGAATTTCACTCTCATTTTGTTTCCTTTTTCTCTTTTCATGGCCAGATGGATAGCTCCGCTTCATATTGTCATCTACACAGTAAAATTAACACGCGCTGTAAAATGAGGCAGGGGAGGCAGGGCCTTGTGTAATTTGCGGGGCCCTACGCAACTTGCGTAGTGAGCGTATAGGGCCGATCGGCTCTGCAGGGACATTAACCATTTTGAGTTACTCCTTAAAAACCTACTATGTCCGTTCTTTGAGAAAAACTCGACTCGTCTAAAAAAAACATGGATTCAGTGGTGCTGCTGACATTCCAACTCAGGAGCTCTTGTTTGCTAAGCAGAAGCCTAAGCCATAGCAACACAATGCCTTAGATGGTTATCTCACCTTTCCACTGTATCTCAGAACAAACTAGTTCTGCACGTTACTACTTGTTTTTATTCTATATGTACATCTAAAGGATTTAGATACCGTGCAGAGTTCATTCAAAGATCACATCCGAAGAGCAATTACATTACGGTTTCATACCAGCAGATCATCATGAGTGTGTGAGATAACCGTGTGTGTGCTTGCAAAGACATTGTAATCGTGTCTCTGTATGGAGACTTTAGGAACAATTTGTCATACTTAATACTCCGTACAGACCTACAGTGCTCAATCAATCCAACTCACCATATATCAGATATGGATAACTATCAGAATCAGAATCAGGTTTATTGGCCAAGTGTGTTCAAACACACAATGAATTTGGTTCCAGCCGTTTGTGACACTCAAATGTACAGACATAAATAACACTATACTATACATTTAGCTTGGACTGTACAAGACAAGACAGACAATGTGAGACAATATAGACAGTGTGAGTATTAAATATGAATACAGAATATATGGCTCAGTTATGTACAAAAAGTGTGAGAAGTGCATGGTAGTGTAAATAACAATATTGTGCAGTATTGTGCTTTTTTGCAATATACAGCAGCAGAAGTGTGTAACGTATACGGATGATGTGATGACTGACAGTTCTGATAATGCAGTACTTATAGATATGAAGCAGGGAATATAATTACGGTGAGTTGTTAATCAGGGTGATTGTCTGGGGAAAGAAACTGTTCCTGTGTCTGGCATTTTGGTAAGCAAAGTTCTGTAGCGCCTGAGAGAAGGGATGAGCTGAAAGAGCTTGTGTCCAGAGTGTGAAGGGTCAGTGGTGATTTTTTCCTGCCCATTTTCTGGTTCCTGTATCGAACAGGTCCTGGGGGTGGGCAGGGGGGAACCAATTATTTTTCTGCTGTTTTTACTGTGCATTGTGGTCTGTTTCTGTTCTGTTTTGTAGCTGCACCAAACCAGATGGTGATGTATGTGCACAGGACAGATTCAATGACTGCAGTGTAGAACAGCAACAACAGCTCCTGTGGCAGACCAAACTTCCTTAATTGACGTAGAAAGTACATCCTCTGGTGGGCCTTTTTGATGGGAAGTTTATATTGCACTTCCATTTCAAGTCTTGGGAAATGTAGTGCCCCAAAACTTGAAGGCCTCCACAGATGACACAGGGCTGACTGCATTGTAGCACCAGGCGCTTCACCTCCTGTTGCTATGCAGACTCGTCGTCATCTCGGATGTGACAGATTAGCACAGTATCATCTGCAAATTTCAGGAGTTTAAAAGTTGGGTCACTTGAAGTGCAATCAATAGTATAGAGGGAGAATAGCAGTGGGGAGAGGACACACCCCTGAGGAGCGCCAGTGCTGATTGTCTGAATACTGTCTAGTCTTACCTGTTGTTTCCTGCCTGTCAGGAAGCTGGTGATCCACTGACAGATGGTAGAGGGTATAGTGAGCTTTAGGAGTTTGTAGTGGAGAATTTCTGGAATTATTGTATTAAAAGCTGAAGTTAGATGGCAAGACCTGCACATTTTGTCACTTTGTTTATTAACTTAGACCTCATCATTATTTTTGTCTAGTTTGCATTAGTCCTAGTATTTACAATACATTTTCTTCCATAGAGAATGTTTAAAGACACAGTACTAAAGGCACTGCTGGGATTCGAACCCAGGATCTCCTGTTTACTAGACAGGCGCTTTAACCAACTAAGCCACAGCACCACAACTCATAGATCATCGTGGGACCTTTCCACCGAGACTCTTACCTATTAAATGATTAAAAAATTACTATTAATTATAAAATTAATAAAATTACCCTGGATAAATAAATGGCTGATGTTGCATGGAAAACAAAATTTAACAGGAAAATTTGTGTAAAACCTGATGTGTGATTCATTGGACGTTACATTGGTGAACTTAGACCGTGTGAATTGTGCTTAAACATTGATCATTTTTGACTAAACCGAATGTTGAATGTTAAAAGAATGAAATGTCTTCAATTCAAAGTTTTACCAAGAAGCTGTGACGTTAGCTGTAAACTATTGTAAATTCTCTCTTCCTTTATTGGAAGGTTTTAGAAGTAATGGCACACGCTTTATGGAGGTGTTTCTGATATCCATGTCCTGCTGGTGATGAGAGATGGTCATGAATCACTGGATTGTACTCAAAACAACCCTCTTACACATATGGGGTCTTGAAAGGCACTGCTGGGATTCGAACCCAGGATCTCCTGTTTACTAGACAGGCGCTTTAACCAACTAAGCCACAGCGCCGCGTGTAAATACACTGCTGCTGCAGTAACTGCCGTTTGGTTCAAACCGTCAAATAGAAAGCTGTGATTGGTGGAAAGTGTTAGAAACGCGCATGCGCCCTGTGCACCAGCGGGCAGTTAGTGAGAGAGGAGCAGCACGCGCCAGGGGGTTGTTACTGCTCAGGTGGGTAAATAAAATATATTTTACACATATTAATCACACTATCCGGTACAGTACGGGCATTGTCTTTATTGTCTTTACTTCTAATAAATCTAAACTAGTATAAGAAATATTCAGGACATGGCAAACGTTTAAGTTGCAGCTTTATTGTTTGTTAATAATAATACCCACCTTTATTTAATGCAGTCTGTGTAGAACAAGTATATAAACAATAATTAAGCGTTATAACACCTGCAGTTACTGAATAACAAGGAAGCGGTAGAGTTTCATGACGGGAATGGCCCTACGTCACTTCCGCCTAACGCTCGATCTCACTTCCACGTTGTTTTAGATGTTTTGGTCACGGCACCAACAGGGTAGTAGTGGTGTTTATCTGTGGGTTACGTACAAGGGTGACTCGGGAAACAGACTGTAAACAAACCCCACCAGTTCATTTGATCTAATAGGACAGAATCCAGTTGTTCTTTAAATGTAACATCGACCTGAAGCTTAAAGCTGAATGTTTTTTTTACACTGAATGTTTAAGTTGTAATAGAGGAACAAAATTATTGGGTTTGTTTACCTTCATTTATACATTTACACCTACAGGAGAGATCATAGATGGATAGATAGAAATCTGTCATTGCATAATTCAGGTACACGGCAACGAAATGCAGTTTGGCATCAACCAGGAGTGTAAAGAGATGCAATTGTGTAAATAGACAAGTGCAGATATACTGTATATGTAAACATATGTACAGTATGTAATATATATATATATATATATATATATATATATATATATATATGTGTATTAAATAAATATAAGGCTATAAGATGCACATGAATAAAATAGTGCAGATGTATGTATAATTGTACAGAAGTTATATACAGTATTTTTACAGTGTTCTAACGGTGTAGTGTAGAGTTCAGTAGTGTGATGGCGGATGGAAAAAAGCTGTCCCTGAACCTGCTGGTTCTGGTGTGTATGTTCCTGTATCTCCTTCTTGATGGAAGGAGGTTAAACAGTTTGTGACTGGGATGTGAAGTGTCCTTGATGATGATGTGAGCTCTGCGCAGACATCTGCTGTGGTGAAGGTATATCAAGTATAGTATATTATTTCCAGAGTATATACTGTATCTGCCCCCTTGCCAGTTGTTCCCTGGCTAAAGAATTAACACCAGGATGAAGGAGAACTGAGTACATAAATTCAAACGAATGCAGATTGCGGCTCACGTACAGGATTGTTTTAATATTTTTTTAAGACCGATCCCCCGGTGTAGCAATATAATCGCAGTATTCATCTTCACATGTCCTGCAGTTTTACTGACAACCAAATGTATGATGTTGAACAGATGTAATTGCTTATAATCTGCTGGGGGTAATTTAGTTTAAATTATAGATAGATAATAGTATTGAATTAGCACTTCAGTGTTCAGTAAACCACATGATGAATAATCTGAGTATGGCTTGCACCGAAATTTCATAGTAGTTCAGGATTTAAAAAATTCTAATCGAATTTTATTACCAGGGACTGCAAGTGTAATTACAGCATAGTACTAACCGAGCAGACCTCAAACTGCAAACACAACACTGTACTAAAATAGCTTTTAACAGTAAGGAGACAACACGATTGCTGTCATGTCAGATTGTTTAGATGCTCAGAAATAACACAAATCTTCTGTCTCGTTAATAAACGTACGCAGGGGTCCGTTTAGTCCTCTAAATTAACACAGGCTTAAATTTTCATCACTGTTATGCTAGCATTCACAGCTCTATGATTTTAGAGCATTGGTGTTAGTCTCAAACTCATAAATGTGTTTCCTAATATAGAAAATGAATGAAGGACCAAGATTGGATTCTTCTTTCTGGGTTTCAGGAGGTGTTTTCTCAGGACATTGGCACCAGTAGCCCACTGGTTATCGTGATTATGGAGAATTTGGAGGAGGATTTGACATGCTCCGTATGTTATTCCCTCTTTAACGATCCACGAGTACTACCCTGCTCCCACACCTTCTGCAAAGCATGTCTGGACAATGTGCTCCAACTCTCCACTAATTTCTCTATCTGGCGGCCACTTCGCCTGCCGCTCAAGTGTCCCAATTGCCGTAGCATGGT
>NC_083460.1:16830203-16855203 GCF_030014155.1 Tachysurus vachellii
CCTAACAGCTTGCACCGGGTGCCAGGGCTACTGATTTTACTGTAAGCTTATTTTATTCCCCTGCTGTTTCAATTTAGATGAATTTCTGCTTGGCTTGTTTACTACAGATTTTACCAGAATCAGAGCATCACCGTCTACATTTTGCTAAGTATTTTCCCCTCCATAATTCACACAAATGCTATAACAATATTTAAAAAGACAAGCCATGCCTTCTTTACATTGCGAGCTATAGGTTAATACGTGCGCACGTACTTCGGCCTCTTGGCAGGACTTCATGATCTCTCCTGCCTGATCCTCCAGTTTCTTCAGCTGCTCTGTGAGCTCCTCCATTAATTTCTCATTCTCTGCAATCTCGGTTTCCAGTCGTGTAACCGTCTCCTCTGCCTTTTTTAGATTGCTGTCAAGAAAACAATGGGGTTAGCTAAAGTAATGGTCCATACCGCCTCTGTTTCTTGCTCCGAGTTACAAAAGGTGAAAATGATTGTGTTCTTATCCTTTGTTATAGAACAATATGCCCATTAAAACAGCTTCTACTGTTTAGCCAAGCTTCCTAAAACACCCTATAATTAATCTATAAAACATGACAAGCTGGCTTATTGAAATCTGTTTAAAAAAAAAAAAACAACAACCCACACAGATTGAAGGCAATAATAGCTAATAAACTGCTATAAAAACAAGGTCAGGAGAAATCATTTGTCTGACAGTGTAGTTAAGGCCAAAATTTGCCTAGTAATAAAAACAGTTAAAGCTCAAACACATCCACAAACATTTATAGCATAGATAAACTTCAAAGCAGATAAAGAGAGCAACACAATTTATGTTTCTCCACCAACAACGTGGCTTGAAATGGCTGAGCAATAAATCCAAACCCAGGACTGTCCATTTTCTGGCAGACCACATTAATCTGGTTTCCATCACATTATAGCCATGAAAGAAAGTAGTAGGAGTTTCTCTGGAGGTAGTTATCAGGAAGCACTAATAATAATAAAAAAGTTGCGCAGCATCACAGTTCACCTCACACGCTACCTTACCACAAATGATTACCAAATTCATTAAGCACATGTATGGCTTGGAAAAACAAAATTAAAAGGTGGGGTCTCCGATGTTTGAAAGTCGATGTTGACATTTGAAATCACCAAAACAAACACGCCCCTAACCCAAATGGTCCCACCCCTGTATTGATAGCTCCGCCCCACACATACATACGTAACCCAGGCAACTAATGGAAAGAAATGTGTCTTTATCATAGCTGAAGGGAAGAACAATACGATTGCAGATAAACAAACAAGCAAAAATGACACAAAAGCATAATCATGTAAAGGACGGCGTATATTAGTTCTGTGAAACAAAGCAAAACCAACGTTAGTCACCTATCAAGAAGGATAAAAGCGCCTCGGCGTCTTAAGTAAAGTTGTCCGCATATTCACAGATTGGAGTTTCCCCGAGTCAATAACTCCTGAGCTAAACGCTGTTACTAGCAAAACACGGTTGTAGCTGCCTCTCTACATTACTACGATAGAAAAGAGGTGTTATTTGTGTAGTAACAGTGTTTAGCTCAGGAGTTATTGACTCGGGAAACTCCAATCTGTGAATATGCGGCCAACTTCCTGCTCCTTCAGTTCTCTCCAGCTCTGGAAAGCTGATCCTATATTAACACGGGTCCTACTTCTTGTATTATTGTAAGCCTTTCTTCGCTTTCTTTCTTTATTTTTATCCTCCATGTCAATGTTAAAACCGCTTTCTGCTAATGTCACACATGCGCTCTGAACACTCTCTCCACCTATATTGAAAAGACCCGACCCTTTCTGCTCATTGGCTACACGTTTGTTTTGTTTGGCGGGCCGGCGCAGATTTCTGAAGCATTTCTCAAACAACGGAGACCCCACCTTGAAGTAATTCTTCCACAAGTTATCTTCAGAGGTAAAGTTCACATACCGTCCTGAGGTCTTGATAGCCACTTTGGCTTTAGTGATTGCTGACGAACACTCGTCTAGCTCTTTGTTGATCTTATCCAGTTTGTCCTGTTGGGCCTTTAATTTGTGGCTGTTGATGTCCACAATTAGGTTGTGGAGTCGCTTCACCTCAGCTTCAACCTTTCCTGCCTTGTTGGATGCAGCATCGTAATCTTTAAAATGAAAGAAGTAAAAAATGGAAAGGTTTTTATCCGTTAATCTGTGAAAAATGATGCAGTCATCAAGCCTTTTGTCCTGGAGGTCCAACACCTTAATACTATACCGTCTCTCCTTTTTCAAATTGCCCAAATGATAATTGTAAAGTATGTTTAGAAGACAGTGTTGTTGCTGTGGTACTCGTCGATGAGGTCTTGCTTTACAAATGCATACTAATACACAGCTATCTTACTTTTCTTGAAGGCTTCCAGGTTTTTCTCCATCTGTTTTTGCTTGGCTTTGTCTGGGGCAGCAGCAATAACATTTGCTTCTAGCTCCTTTATCTGAGACTTCAGGTGAATCTCTTGCTCCTCAAGACTCTATAGAGAAGTGAACAAATTATTATTAAAGGAAAACTGCACCGTCCTTCATGGAGTGTTGTTTCGATTAAAATTCACAAAGATGTTAAGACAACATGGGATGTTTTTTTATCTTTTAAAGCTGTCGGGCGTTCAGAGATCCTTTTGGAGGGGTGTATATTTTGGCTGACCTGAATGCTAGCTGTGTATTTCTCCAACGTGTTCTTCATGTCTCTGAGCTCCTGTCTCTGTTTGTGCACGCTCTCCTCAAGCTGCTGTTTCCTTTGCTGCCAACCCTGCAGCTGCGCCACCTTCTCCTTCAATGCGTTCTCCATTTTGTCCAGCTACACACACACACACACACAAAATATGTCATGATGTAGAAAAGTTACCTAAAATGCTCAACAGATGGAATCAGGTTCATGATCTCACCTGTTCCTGTGTGACTTCAGTGCCAATAGACGATCCCATTCTGCCTTTCATTACACGTCCTCCTCCTCCTGTCATTGTGCCTGAAGGAAAATACGTAAATGGTCACGAGAGAATCGAATCCAAATAGTGTGCTTTTTTTCTTGTTACGAGCATTTTAAATTAAATATTTATTCATTTATTTTTTACCAGCTTGCTCGATGATCTGTCCCTGCAGCGTGACCACTCTCCAGCGTTTGTCTTTCTGGAAAGCCACTCTAGTTGCCTGTTCCAGGTCTTTAGCAACCAACGTGTCTCTCAGGGCAAAATAGAAGGCAGGAAGGACAGAATCATCCTTTACTTTGACCATATCAAACAAACGGGGAATGTTTTCTGGTGTGGAGATGGTTTTCATGTTTCTCTCCCAGACCTTCATCTACACACACAAAAAAAAATAAATTTTAGTCAAGTTAGTATTGTTCAGCATTTAGAAGTACATTAAAAGTTTATATTAAGAGATAGATGTTGTGTTATTTAAGACATTTTTGCCCATACTATTTATATTTACCCGGCAGGCAGGCAGAGGTTTAACAGCCAGAGAAATAAAATGAACCCTGCGTCATATTTAACTTTTGCAAAAATGAACCGGTATGTACATTAAGGTAATGCACTTCTCAAATGGTCTAACAAATCTTGATGCTATATTCTCTCGCTCTTTCTATATTCTCTCTCTCTCACTGTTTCTAAATTCTCTCGCTCTCTTTATATTCTCTCTCTCGCTCGCTTTATATTCTCTCTCTATACTCTCTCGCCGCTCTACCTTCGCTCGCGCTCTCGCCGCTCTCTCGCATTCAAATTTCACCACCAGCTCCCTCGATAGCTTTAGTGCTTGTATTCAAATTGCACCACCAGCTGCACAATACACACAAATACACTTGTACAGAAAGTATTAATACCTTGTCAAGACCAATGAAAGTAGCCACTCCAATATTCTGGGCCTTAAGGAAGGTGACACATTTCTGAGCTGTGTCGATGGTGTCCACTACAATGTTATCGAGAGCGCCACAGCTCGATGAGATCGCAATGTCATACTTTTCATCAATGGCTCCCAAATCACCCTGGAGTGAAACAGCATGAAAAGCTCTTGGTTATGTATAAAGACCAATAATATAAATGTTCAAGAGGAAAAAAACACAGAGATTGTCGTATTATGTGTCTCACCAGGCGTCCCAGGATGCCAGGGATCTTGCCACTGCGTTTCTGCTGCACGAGCGCGTCAAGCACTTTACCTCGGCTACGTGTGGAGGACAAAGTGGACTTTGCCTCTTCGACCTTCTGCCTCATGTCCCGGACCATAGCTTGGGACTGTCCATCCTGCTCAGAAATCTGCTTCAAATCCTCCTCATCCTAAAAACACACACACAAAATTGGATTACAGAATAAAACTGATGGCTTTTTACTCAATTTTCACATAAATATAATACCCTGTACACACACACACACACACACACACCTTCTTAAGGTTCTGCTCACACTTGGGTACTTTGACCTTCAGCTCTTTGATGGCAGCTCTTCTGTCTCCAAGAGTGTCAGCAGTTCCCTGTAGGGTCTCTTTAGCCTGATTGAGCTGTGAAACGGCCGTGTTGTGCTGACTCAGGTAGATGTCCAACTCTGACTGAGCTACATCCATCTGTGAGCGGGTCTCATTCACGGCTTTACTTAACTCCAGAAGCTCCTTCTCTTTTTGCTGAAGAAAAAAAAGGCAAAGTTTTACTTAAACTTATTATAAGGAATCCCGCATGCAAACTCTAATAGCACACGCACACACCCCGAAATTGCTTTCACCACAAATCGGAGATCATTTACGAATAATATGAGATCAAATACGAATGACTAACACTTTCCAAAGCATGCAGATTAAATATCAGCTAATAAAAGTGTAGCAAACCTCCTTTTCCTGTTGGAGACCACTGGTCTCCTCCTTCAGGCGCTCCATCACCTGGGCCAGAACCACTTCCTCCTTTGTCTTGTCTTCCTCCAACACTTCTTTCTGGGCAGAAGCCTCAGTGATGATCCTTTCACTGCTGGCAGGAATGTTTTTCACTTCCTCCAACTGATGAGAGAGAGAAAACAAACACACACTATATAGCTGAAGACTAATTATTAATCATTATGGAATGACTAAAATCAGACAAGGGGAAGAAAAAAAAAAAACAATCCTTCAAACAGTTACACAGCACAGCCCTAAAGAGGAAAACTCTGTTGCAATTGTTACATAAAAGTCATACTTCACAAGCATCTCACAGAACACGGCACCCTAGAGAGCCAAACTGCCCCTGCCTCCGTGACCCCTGAAAATCTCACTCCTATTTATGACCAACGGATTGTTTTGGTTTTACGAAAGCCCACGCAGGAGGGGAGGGATCGAGAAAGATAATGCAAAACGGTAGCAAAAACGGTGAAACTTACCAGAACATGTAATGGTTTTGGTTTGTCTACAAAATCACAAGTCGTAAATCAGACGTTACAAACCAACACTGATCATATTAAAATACAGTTCTGTCTTTGGATTTATTTATTTATTATTCACCCTACAAAAAACAATCTCTGGTAGAACAATCACACTGAAAATGGTCAGACATCTAACCTACTAGCTACAATGCAAATTTATTTTTTATTATTATTATTATTTTTTTTTTAACCAAGCTTAAATTCACGTGCAAATATTTTGCTCTAAATGGAAAGAGAACAACCAGAAACCGAACAAAAAAACGGAGCCATTTTAAAATCAAGGAAGCTGGTTGCAAATTTATTGCTCATCTCCATCTCCCGTGAAGTGGCGCTCTCACTGACAGCTTTTGTGCGAAATATAAACCACAACACCCTCTGGGTGGCTCTGTGTCTTCCACTTCACAAGTGACTAGACTTAAGTGCAAAAAAACCAAACAAACAAAAAAAACACCATAATCTGTTTTTACAACGTCGGAACAAGAATGAATAAATTAATATTGCATGCCACATCAGTGCAACTCACAGTATGGATATACTGAAAGTACAAAAAGTAAAAATACAAATAAAATAAATAATACACAAAGTATACCAAAGCAACATTTGGTGTATATTTTTAACCAACTCTTAAACTCTTAAACCAAATTGAACCAATTTCAAATGTTTATTTATTCCTACAAAAAAAAACCCCGTATCGTCCGTCTTTTGACGATTGCTCTTCTGTTAAATAATATTCTAGGTTGTATAGTCGATTCAGATCATAAAATGAGCTTGGTTCCACGCAGCTGGAGCCGATTCATCGGTTGCGCTCACATTACTGCTCATTCTGATGTCATATGACAGTTTCTTGAATCAAAAGCAGATTCGTTTAATTTGTGCTTTGATGATAAAGGCCTGTTGTAATGATATCGCTGTAATATGTGGCTTCTTTGGCCAGAAATATTGTTGCTTATAAACTGCATAGCAATTTTACATTCACATAATTCAGAGATTTACATTTGTATAATCCTGTTAACGTTCGAGCTAGACACGGTGCACGATGGCAACCGTCTCCTAAATTTATGCAGGAAGAGTATTTTTTAACACACCTTTTCCTTGTCCTTTTGCAGCTGTTTGTGGAGTTTCTTGGTCTTGTTCTTGGTGTGCTTGAGCTTCTCACGCACCTCCACATCCTGGAGGTCCAACTGGGTGAACTTCTCCTTCTGGCTCTCAATGAACTTGGTCAGCTTGCCCATTTTCCTAGAGACAAACACAATCCTTGACTAAGCCGAGAAACTCGAGTTCCGAATATGCCCATGTTCCTATTTCAGTGAAAACTGAGGGTGGAGTAATGAGTGTACGAGACAGGCAGTTTAACTCGCAATCCTTTTAACTCTGGGAATACAAAAGAAACAATATATAGGGCTAATACCATGATATGCCAGCTAAATATTGCAGCATTTGTGAAAAAGCACATGATGCATTTCAAACACACATGAGGGGGGGGGAGACAGAGGTCAAATGAGTCATTTGCGATCTTACTTCTCCACATTCTTTAGGGCTTCATTCCTCCCCTTCATTTCCTCTGTGAGCTGGTTGCTTTTTTCAGTCAGTCCCTTGGTGTCTTCCTGGATCGCTTGTTTTTCTGCTTCCTTTTCGGCCGCACGCTGCTGCAAATCATGTCTAATTTACAAAAAGGTCAAAAAAGAAAACAGACAAAACTGTCAACCGTCCTCAGCTGTAGGCCAGAGTAGGAGCTACCGTCACACTAAGTGAACTACTGACCATTTTAATTCATGGTAATAATGTAATTAAAATATTTACTGTCTGACAGAAACTAAACACTTAAGCCCCGGGAACGACTGACCAAAAAAGGCCAAAACACAAGAGCGTTTTCAAAGCACGTGAAGTTTGTAAAGAGTATCTCAAGTGGCCTTTTTGCTATTGTTACACAGCATCTGAGTCACTGGTTGCTGCGTGCCTTGTACACGTGTTTTATTTGTTACCGTGAAATTCAGTTCAATTGCTCTTTAATCTTAATCCCAAAATAAAGTTATTCATTCATTAAATTCAAAGGTTTCATGCATCATAAGTCACCAAATCCAACTGACCGTCTTAGCCGTTTTTAGCCTTGTTAAACCATATTTATAGATATTACAAATGTTAATTTTTATTAAAACACAAGGTTTTAATACTATCACCCTTCAGCGTTTTATCAACTTTTACACAATCCTAAATTTCACAACAGGTGTAATCTCCAAACACAGTCCATAAACAATGAGGGATTAGGACACGTGCCATCAGACTCGATGATAGATTTACGTTTGCGACTTATTAAGCAGCAGGATGCCGTAAATTAACAACATAGGGCTTGGGAGTAATTTACCAGAAAACCTAGAGCAAAAAATGAACCTAGAGCAAAAAAAAAAGATTTAACCTCTCTTTCCTGCCTTATAACCTTCCGTTAGATCTGAAAAGTCTGAGTGCACGTGTGGGTCTTACACATAGAACTGGCAGAGCTGGCTTCTCTTCTTAAACATGTCATTCTCTAGGGTGAGAAATTCCACAGCTTTATTTTTTTCACCCTCCAGGGCGTTCTTCTCCTTCTCCACCATCTTCACGCGATTCAGCTGAAAATACAGAAGCAAAACGGGACTTAGACAGAACCTTTATATTTAAATAGACCAAAAGGTAGAACAGCTTATTACTATATAAAATCATCACCGTCATCTGGGTTCAACATCACAGTGTATTTACCACATATTTAGTTAAGGCCAGTTTTAACCTGCATAAAACTCCAGACCAAGACCAAATAATATAGGAAAAACACAAACAAAAAACAAACAAACATTTTCACAAGTTATAAAGAAATCTAAAGTGCAAAAGGATGTTTTAATATTACACAATTTTGCTGCGTACTGTGGATGTTATTTATTGTAATAAAGTAAGACAATGGTTGAGTTTTAGTCTGACTGGATTGCATGCCTACAGATTTTTTTTTTAAAGATAATTCAGTTATATTTATCAATAAATGATAATGTCAATATTTCTCTCATTAAAACAAATTACCATCATGCAAGGAAAATAATACAGCAAAATTTTACCTCAACAAATTTGAAATAAATAAATAAATAAATAAATAAATAAATAAATAAACATTCACCCGTTGCATTATTGCAAAAATATTTCTCAATAATTTTCAAAAGTTGAAAATAAATAAATAAATAAATAAATAAATAAATAAATAAATTTAAAAAAAAAAAAAAAAAAAAAAAAAAAAAATGCAGCTGGACAGAAATCTACATGGGTTCCTTTTAACTACATATCCTTTCTACATTAGGTCTAAAATAGTGAGGGGAAAAAAAATAACTAGCTGTAGTGACAGTCTCATTAAAACGACTCTTCAGAGGTTACATGTTCCACTTCTGCTCAAAAGGTTGTACTGATGTAACAGCTAATCCTTTCTCAGTTTTATGCTTGCTGTGGTTTGTTACTTTAATGGCATTACCCATACCGTGTAAAAGCTCACTGTAGTGTGCAGGTTGTGTAACTGGAACGGTTCTGCTATTGTGACCCATTACGTTCATTGTTAACACAGTAAGAAGGCATGTGATTTAAATGAAGTGATGTACACTGCACCACATGGATACCACAAGGATAGTTATTGGGTACAAGTAACTGGTGAACTGTTTGTTTTCATTTTAAACTGTCCATAACTCACATAATCATCCGGCACTTAAATATTTATATCAGGCTTTAGTTTGTTTAGTTTTACCAATTTACCAGAATTTATTTTATTTTTGCCATAAACTCAGATCTAAAAGTTTTTATAGAACCAGACTTTGGGTATGGTTTTTACTCTCTTTTTAAACCACCTAACTGAGATTTGAGCTTAATAAGAACAAAATTACTCCCGAGAGGTTCGCTGAAATTGACTGCTAATGCAATGTGTAAATGGAGCTAATAAACGCAACAAAAGCCTTAGAGTATGACGTACATGGCAACAAGTGCCCATGCTCTGCTTTTCATTTTGTCATGCTCAAATTTTCAGAAAGATGCTTGCAGTGAGAAACAGGATGTCCTTGAATAGAGCCCTTTATAAAAAACAGGAAAATGCAGCAATCACACACAGAGTTTTTAATAAAAGAATAAACTAATTTTGAAAGAAAAGAAAAGCACTACGTAAATATTCAACACCTCTTTACCAGATTACACAATTCATCAAAGAATAATATTTCTTTCCTGACTACTGTACAGAACACTGCACAATGTAAATTTTGCAATTGTTATCCATTAAAATTAATGTGCAAAATCTGGCTTACTGTAATAACAGCAGGGTTTCATTTTCTGCCCCCTGGCTAACAAAAACTATGCACACTGACAATTAGAACTGTTCACACCTCCAAAATATTCCCCGTAAGACTGAAAGCATAAACACAAACAGTGTAAGAATGAATGACGCAAGAGGTTCAAGCAGGTGTTTCCTCTCTCACCTTTTCCCCTCTCTGCTCATTCAGTAGCTCCACACGTCTGCACAGCACGTTGATGGGCTCTTTGAGTCGGCAGGAGCCGATGATGTCCTCCAGGTATTCCAGCATGCCTTCGTCGTGATCCGTCTGGCCCTTTGGCTTCATCATCGCGATCTGCTCCACTTCTCCCTGAGGAAAATAAGCGGTCACACATACACAGGCAAATCTTAAGTTTAGCCTACTCTCTCTGACTAAAACAGAAAAAACAAGGGCAAAATATATAAGAACTGTAACAAGAGGCTGTTGATGCTTATTGTTCAAGGTAGAATAATGTAGAAATTGCATTTAAACTTATGATTCAAGCAACTAAATCATTCTTCTTTGATTGACAATCAAAAATCTAAACCTTTGCGATTTTGAATATGCCAAATCTCTTATCGAGACAAAAACACAATCTGATCTGCACTTTTCAAAAGTCAAATGTAATTATTAAAGCAAAAGACCTTTCTCTAAACTAAGGCTCAATCTGAACATTAGTTTAAAGAAACTAACCTTGACTACCTTAAACCTCAGAGAAACAGGTGTGAATGTAGTTCAGTATAGCAGGAGCAAAAAAAAAAAAACATAATACAAAAGATAAAGGAAAAGAAAATGACGGAAAACAGACAAATTTGCATGTGCATAAGAACATGTGATCTAGAGAACAAATCAGCTACTGGATTTTAACCAAACACAATGAAGTTGTGCCGTGTTATTTATTTATATCGAATATCAATGAATTAATATTATTTTACTGCACCAAACATACCAACTGCTGAGTTGCTATAAACCACCAACTCACAATAACAGGGTAAATAATAAAAGCTAAAGAAAACCTAAACATTTTCTAAAATAAACAAATGCAAAACATTACATAAAAGGATTCAGGCACACAGAAATTATATAGATGTAATAAATAAATAAATAAATAATGGCCACAAGGTAATATTCAAAGGAAAAAAACTGAATGAGTGTGCATGACCCTGCCTCACTGAAGCAGCACAAGTAATATTGGGGTTAGACTATATTTTCTCACACACCAATATTTACGTGCTGCTAAAGTGGGGAAGGCATAACGCAGAACTGTTGACCTCTGACCTTTATTTTTGGATAGCTCAGATGAAAGTCCGAATGATTTTTTTTTTGCAGCAGCTCCAGTTTTGCAATCCCCTTAAAACTCTAAAGCAGCAAATTATGGTTTGCACCTTTATGGCAATGTTGAAAACCATGATGCGCTGCTATAGCAGTTTAAGGTCTGGTGTCATGTTGGCTGCAGTCCCACTTAACTAAATATTTACTAACCTAATGTTTTAAAAATTTTAAAAAGGTTCCCTTATGTAAAATGGGCAGGAAAAGGTCAGCAGCAAGAGGAGATAAAGTAAAAAAAAAAATGGCATGGGTTAAACACAACTTATGTAAAGAAAAAAAAACAAATACATTTACAAGAGATTTTTTTACCTGTAGAATGAGAAATCGGTTGTGGTCGAGGTCAATGCCGTGGCTACGGAGCAAAGTTCCAACGTCTTTGAAGGTCACCTTTTTCCCGTTGATGTGGTAGGATGAGGAATTATCTTTACCGGCAGTTCTTGAAACATAAAACTTGCTGTCGGGGATGACATCGTAGTCATCTCCTTCCTGAAATGGGGGAGGGGCAGAGAAACAGCAGCACAGCTCTTCAGCAAACGCAGAAAACAGCCCAAATTATTGGTCCAGCTGCATTAAACATAGCAAAGTACAGAAATGCCTACAGCAGATCCCCTGTCAAACACACTCGGTGAGAATGCACATTTGCATCGACCAAAGAAAATCTTTATGTGGAAATTTTTTTCTTTTCCAAGGACATTATTTTAAAGAAAAAACAAAACAAAACAAAACAAAGGAGGTGGGATCAGTTCCTCATGAGCAAATAATCCGGGGGAAAGCGTGGAGCTCGTTGTAATGTGACCATCACAGTAGTGATGAGAATAAACACACACAAACAGCAGATCTAGAAATAAAAAATGTGCTCTAACGTGTAAAGTAAGTAAATAAACCGCTCCATCAAAATAGATTATTTAAAATAAAATTAATTTTCATTTTCTTCACATATTGTCTTAGTAATTTCTGTCAAATTATTTTTCCTGTTCGTTTCTGAGGACACCACTAGGTGAGAAAAAAAATAAAAAATAATTCCCACAAATTTACGAAACCTCACAAACCAAATTTAGACAGGATCTTCAAAAACAAACAAAAAAACCCCAAATCTATTTGAGTGAAATGACTGAAAAATAAAAAAAATAAATAAACTATCACCACAGTTTTGTGCATTTAACTGCATTTAGTCTACACAGAGGTTCTAACAACCAAAAGCACAGCACACCACTATCTAAATAAAATATGCACAATGAATAATTGTCATAAGGAATTACATTTCACTTTATTTTTTTATTATTACCTTGTCTATAATCTTCTGAAAGTGCACCTCAACAGTACAGCTTTGGATGTCCTTGTGTCCATCAGAGCTGTGAATAAGCACAGACAACTTTTTGGACCTGATTTTTTGTGCTCTGTATCCGAATACGAAGAGCATCGAGTCGATCACGTTGGATTTCCCGCTGCCGTTTGGACCGATGATACAGGAAAAGCGCTGGAAAGTGAAAAATGGAAAATATTCTGTTTTTGAGAACAAAAAAAGTTTAAAAAAAAAAAAAAAAGTTTAAAAAAAAAAAATAAATAAAAAAAAAATGTTGCTGTCTGAGCATGCAGAATGTCTTGGAAGCCCTTAAGGTGTGTAAAAAATTCCACCCCTCAGTACTGATGTACTTCATGAATATATTAAAATATCTGGCTAATTATTTAAATTTGTAAAATAATATTCTTTCTATTTATTGGAGCCAGATTAAAGCTTTTTTATACTTGAACTATCCACCGACAAAACAAAGTGACATTTATAGGACTGCATAATTTTTGAGTGTTGGATTAGACTAGACTAAGGACTAAAGAATAAGTGTAATTCCTTTGGTAATGCCGGGTTGTGTTTTTTTTTTTTAAACAGGTGAATAAAACAAAAACAAATAAAACACTCATGGGGGGGTCTGGGGTCTCTGAGCCACACTGAGAACCAGAGGTGTAAATATTTCACATTTAACAACATAGCACCATGGTAGAGCGAATAGTAAAGATGAACCAAAATGGAGGGTGAGATATAAAGTTTACACCACTGAGGAAACTGAATCGTGAGACTAGACATGATTATTGTGCGTGTGCCCAACCTGTTTAACTTCATCGCCCACGTTAGGTTTTAATAACCAAAAACAGCTACCCATAAACATCAAGCAGAAGTCTGTGATGCAGTAAAGTGCGGTCATTGTACCTTATGGAAAGGGCCTAGGATCTGCTCCCCGGCATACGACTTGAAGTTCTGATTGACGATGTGCGTGATCATGAGGCGTGGAGCGCCCGGTTCGTTGGTCATCGCGGGGGGTGGAGGTGGAGGGATGCTACCGAGAATCTCCTCCAGGCTCCGGTTATCCACCGCCTCACCAGTGGCATCTGCACCGGAGGGAGGGGAAAAAAGGGCAACTTTTATTCCGCACTATTCAAACCCCATTGGGTTTCTCGAGCTGGGGGAGGGGAGCACAAACTAAACAAAAACAAATAAAACAAAGTGGAGGAACAAAAGGACTGGGACAGTCAAAGACAGCACTTAAAAGTCAAGTGTTAATCAATGCATTAACACAAATAATCCAGCTAAAACGTACACACACGTCCTTTTAGTAATAAACACAATCACATTAGCACCAGAGGCTTCGCAAAAGTTTTCATAAGTAATGTCAGTGTAGTTTGTTTAGGAAATAATAAGAATAATGAATTTGTATATTGTCTCAGGTTGGTTGCTCATCTATGCACACGTTTTTTTTTTAACAAAAGAACAAATGTACTGATGTTTGTCTGGTTTAACTGAGACGCAGCATATTTTCTCACTTCAATAGTCCAGCGACTGTGCACCGATAATGACCATCATATCAGAGCCACAACTACTGACACGTTCACCACAACAAACAAGTTCCTCTGCTTGTAATAAACAAGTCTTTGTTCCTTACCATTAGACTGCGGTGCGTCCTGATCGTGTATTTCTCCACGAGTCTTTATTTCCTTCAGCTCATCACCAGAATCATCCTGCGACACTTTCCTGGGCTTCGCAACCGAGGAGCTTTTGGTCGTTTTCGAGGGCATACTGAAGGAAAAAACACTATTACTGACAATCCGGAGGAATAGATCCGATCAGCAGAGTCGATTCACGGTGTAACCGGTTACTCATCCATCCTTTATCGGGTAAAAAAAAAAATAAAGGGTCGAGAAAAGAAAAGAAAAGAAGCATTCCGATAACAAAAGCATCCTTGGACATGAGACGTATTTTACAATGCATCGCCTCGATTGTTTTCTTGCACGCCATAAACACACACCAAACTTGGTTCTTTGTTTGTTGTCAGTGCGCAAAGAACCTACGACCATGTAAAGAAAGAAAATAAATGAAAAAAAAAAGGGTAAAAAAAAAATCATATATATTATTATTATATATCGATTCTACAAGTTGTCCTCCAAACGAATTAGTTTATTAAAAAGTTGCGTGGTAATAACCGTGAAAATAAGTACAATGACAATAATAACAATAATAAAAAAGAAGGAAATAAATAATAAATAAAAACACGCGCGCTACAACTTCCTTTAATTTTCTCTGACAAAAGTAATCAAAGCAGCCACTTGGCCAAGTGTAATTCAAAAGCAGCGAATTCTCCACCCCACCCCGCAAAATATGGTTGTGTGTTGCATGATGGCCAACTACTACCACCACACACACGCACGCACGCACACACACACACACACGCTGCTCAGACAAAGCGCGAGCTGCCACAACGACGAAAACACACATGGTGACGTTTCTCTGTCATCTCCAGGCAGGACGCACCAATGGACGCTGCCCAACACTTTATTCACATTAGAGAGCTAAACTTACTGCAGCACGCTGTCCAAAAATTCATTAAGCAGTGTTTTTTTTTCCTAATCTAAGCATAAAACATAAAATACTGTGTATTATACGTGACACTGTAAACTAGGTGACAACCTGCTACCTGAAACGCATTGTGTGCGTTGTGTGTAAGCTACAAAACAAGTTTATGGCGACATCTTGAATGTGTATCAGCTTCACTAGCCACAAATATTGTGTAGCTTGGCTAGATTTCTGATAGTTAGTTATACAGTCTGCTGCTCTACACACCTCACAAGGGTTAACCTTTTTTTTTATTTTCACTCGTTTTATTCCGCTTTACGGTTGAACGCGAACAATGTTCAGAAATTATTTATTTTTTTGTAAATAAGAAACAGTTATGGTTAGCGTTTAGAAGTAAAAAAAAGTCAGACAGATTAACTAGCCTTGCTAGCTAACTTTACAAAGGAATCTACCGCTTTTTACAGAGAAATCGTTTAAGATGATATTTATATATATATATAAGGTTTTCGTATTTACACAGCTACTTCTTTTACGGTTACACCACAATTTTCATACAAATCCCGCTCGTAATTAGTGGGCTAAAGGTTTAACACTACTTTAAAACATCGCCTCAGAGTGTGTGTGTGTATGTGTGTTACCTCAGTATGTGTGAGACATCTGTGTGTGTGTGTGTGAGTGTGTATACATGTATGTGTGTTACCTCTGTGTGTGTGTGTGTGTATATATATATATGTATGCATGCATGTGTGAGTGTGTTAACTCAGTGTGAGTGTGTATACATGTATGTGTGTGTTACTTCTGTGTGTGTGTGTGTGTGTGTGTATATATATATATATATATATATATATATATATATATATATATATATATATATATGCATGTGTGAGTATAAATGTATGTACATATGTGTGTGTGTGACGTTTATATATCATCGCAGCTAACGTTATAATAATAATAAAACACCAACCTTTAATATTCCGTGTAATATTTTGGACGTTATGTTCAGATTTCGCAGTTAATCCACAGAAAAGCAAAGTGTTGCAGTTGAGTGTAAAAGCGACAGTTTTACTGTCCGGTGAAGAAACACAGCTTGAAAATGGCGCCTAAATTCGTTACAATCTGCCACAAAGCATCATGGGAACAGCGGACTGTCTCGAGATCACAAATTCAAAAACGAGCGTGCGCGCGCACCGAGTAAGCTTGCCAAACTTTGAGTTTTTTCCCAAACGTATTTGTTTTTAACCTGATAAATAATTAAATGTGTTTTAAATAGATATAAATAAGATCGGGTTGGAACGTTTGCTTGTTCTGATGCAGACTAAATGTACTGTTGTGTAACTGTATGTGTACAAATAATAAATTAACGCTATAAACGCCCCGTTTATTTACGTAATTGTTTTGTTAAAAAAAAAAGCGCGTATTTGTTGCCGGGAAAATTTACATAGTTGTCGCGAGGAAAAAACAGCAACTCAAATACCGGATTCTCAAATCTCGCGAGACTATCGTCAACCTAACGGAGTGATATTAATCTCGCGAGACTATCGTCAACCTGACGGAGTGATATTAAATCTCGCGAGACTATCGTCAACCTGACGGAGTGATATCAAATCTCGCGAGAATACGGCACAATAAACGGCTGTATGAAGCTTGATGTAGCTTAGCAGTAGCTTAGCAGTGAGAAAACACAAGTAAGTGTGTAAACTTTGTCACTTAACTCTAGGATTTAGGTTACGCTTATCACACGTAGACCTTGTTCTCTTTTTCTGTTCAGTTATGTATTAGAGAACTCTTAGTTAGCATTTAGCTAGATTCCTAGGACAACAAACACCTCAGGAGAAACCTAGCCAACGCGTTGCCGTAGCAACGGGATCTGACAAGCTACAGTACGGAAAGAAAACATGCTTACCTTCTTTCTTTCTTTTTTGTTTTTGTACATTATATTTTTGCATAATTACAATATTGATAATGTCGGTTTAATACGCTAGAAAAAAGTAAATAACATTTATTGGTTTAAGTGATTGATTTAGAGGCTATAAGACAGTTACTGTATGTTGTCTTGGTTAGTCAGTCAAGTCAGGAAGCTTTTATTGTCATTTACACCATATAGAGCTGTTACAGTGCACAGTGACATGAGACAACGTTTCTTCAGGATCATGGTGCTACATAGAACAAAGAGCTATAAGGAGTTAAGTAAGTGTCCTAGATACATAAAGTGTATCTGTGTAACCTGGTGTACACAGTGTGAGACAAGATAAACAAGACAGTGCGGGACAAAAGACAAACAAGACAGTGCAGGACAAAAGATGTAAAAACAGTGCAGGACAAAAGACAGAAAGACAGTGCAGGACAAAAGATGTAAAAACAGTGCAGGACAAAAAGGCAGAAAGACAGTGCAGGACAATAAGATGTGCAGGACAAAAGACAAGAAAACAGTGCAGGACAAAAGACAAGAAAACAGTGCAGGACAAAAGACAAGAAAACAGTGCAGGACAAAAGACAAGAAAACAGTGCAGGACAAAAGACAAGAAAACAGTGTAGGACAAAAGGCAAGAAAACAGTGAAGGACAAAAGGCAAGAAAACAGTGAAGGACAAAAAGACAGTGCAGGACAAAAGACAAGAAAACAGTGAAGGACAAAAGGCAAGAAAACAGTGCAGGACAAAAAGACAGTGCAAACAGAAAATAAAAGACAATACACAAAAGCAGTTCAGACCAGTGTACATATTGTACAGAAATACTGGAATGAACACTAGTATTATAGCAGAAGTTACATGAGATATTGTAATGTATTGTGCAAAACAGCAATCAACTGAAATATTGATTGTCAGATCATGTCAAGGCTCATTTATCATTTATTTTTATTTATTTCAAGACGTGTACATTGCGACGCTTGTGCGGAGGTGCATGTAAAGTGCTAACGAGGCACAAAATATAAAAGGCACACCTAACCCAAGCAACATGAAAAACAAGTGCAATAAGATTGAACACAACAAATACTATATAATTACGTGGAAACAACGCCAATGTAATAGTTCTGGTTTTGTTTTGTTTTTAGTTTTCTGCCTGCATGTTTGTCCATAGGAGCTGGATTTACCTCAGCAGGAAAGTACAGAATGAGATTCAAAACATCTCTGCTGAAGGAGCCAAAACATATCCTTTCATTATTATCTACTATTTAGCTGCGAATCAAACCACAGCCATCACTGATGTACTATCTACTGTCTACTATGGAGCCATTTCAATGACACAAGTGTACACAATAAATAATATATCTGACTCAAGTCAAATATATTCATTCATTCATTCATTTTCTACCGCTTATCCGAACTACCTCGGGTCACGGGGAGCCTGTGCCTATCTCAAGCGTCATTGGGCATCAAGGCAGGATACACCCTGAACGGAGTGCCAACCCATCGCAGGGCACACACACACACACACACACTCTCCTTCACTCACGCAATCACACACTCATACACTGCGAACAATTTTTCCAGAGATGCCAATCAACCTACCATGCATGTCTTTGGACCGGGGGAGGAAACAGGAGTACCCGGAGGAAACCCCCGAGGCATGGGGAGAACATGCAAACTCCACACACACAAGGCGGAGGCGGGAATCGAACCCCCAACCCTGGAGGTTTGAGGCGAACGTGCTAACCACTAAGCCACCGTGCCCCCCTCAAATATATTCATCCTTTATGTATTATTTCTAATTATGGCTAAATTCTGACATTACACATGTTTCCCTGAACTCAAAAAGACTTACCTGAGTCTTCATTGACGTATCTTGTTTGTGAAACTTCGGATTTAAACGCAAAATTAAAAAGTACACAATCACACACTCGTTATTCACACCTTGGTATAATTGAGCTTAGAAAGTCCACCGTCACACAGAAGAAGCTCATGTGAAACTTCAAACAGACAGAAAGCCAGGTGGCAAAAGTTGTCAGGTGGCAATGCTACCCTCTGTGTCAGTAAGATTTACTATATGTATTATGTATGCATTATTGGACATCCCTTCACGCTCAGTGGCCATATCAGGTCCATGTACTTTGTAACTACAATCTTTGGCAGTCGTTTTATCTCCTGTGGCCCTGTACACAACGAGCCACTGACCAGATCTTATCCAGGTGGCAGAAGCAACAACGGCACACTTTAATTTGTATTGTTTCCACGGTACGGTTGATATTTATATTAAAATGTCCAGATGGAAATGTAAAACAGATTAGATGTGTTTGCCTTAACAGCTGTTTACATAAAGAACTGGTCAGTTGTGTGGGCTGGATCACGGCTGATGAAGTCTACTCCTGTAGTGAAGACCATCAGATTCTAAAATGGAACCTGCACACGAACGAGACCAGTTTGGTGGTGAAGCTTCAGGAGGACATCTATCCCATCGACCTGCACTGGTTCCCCAAGACTATAGCTGGGAAGAAGCAAGCTTTGGCAGAGATCTTCGCACTTACTAGTACAGACGGTAATATATTGATATCTCTTCAGGGCACGACTCTATGATGGTGTCAGGCTGTTATCACACTTTTTTTTTAAACCACATGCCATCTTACGAATGGTGTCCAACAAAGTATACATCCAAAAAGTTCAAAGACAATCAAGAGAAAATGTTTCGTGGTAAACATCTGTAAGTTGAGGCTAAAAATTATTTAGTTAGAAATTTTGCTAGTTATTTGCAGACCGTTAGATTAAGATGTTGGAGTGTTTAACTTTATGATATGAAAGATAAATAAATAGAGGTCAGTATGTTAAGTAAATGGAAATAAAATGGAAATTTATTTTTTGGTTCATATTAGCGTTCCACAAACTGTTTAAAAGGGTACTTTATCCCAGGATGGAGTAGAGATTTGGTGTTAGTTATAGCAAACAGAGTTCATCTAGTTAATTCAATGCACTTGCATGCTTAGACCAGAACTATAATTGTTAAAAGGCGTTAAAATAGTGTGTGGTTTTTGTCTGCAGTAACATGCAACCTAGACAACCGATTTATAAAACGGAGTACGTAGAAAATGGAATTACTAAAATTATTTTAGTTATTTCTAAATTGTTTACTGTGCATTACTTAAAAATCCACCGTCCATCTGAGATTTTGTAGTCGCCGCCTCCAGCAAGCAGTTCCTGACCGCACTGAACTGATCATTTAAATCTGCCGTTACATACTCTCTTTATAAGGCTGATTGCTATTTGATTTTAGCTACACTTACACAAGATACATGCCGTTTTCATCATGCAGACATTTGGAGCATCACTTTTGAACAAACTCGCATCATTAAATTGCATACTTGGGTAATTATTATTTTTAGATGGTTTTTGTGTATTATTTAATTAAACAACCTTTTTTTGTATTTTTTATTTATTTATTTTTTTGCACATCAGGTTTCTGGATTAGTAAATATTTTTTAAATGGAAGGTCAGAGTTTTCATGGTGAGATGGAGCTCATGACAACAATCAGGATGACAGCAGAAAGTTAACCAGAACTTTGTTTAATAATTAATACAGAAATTTAATCATTAGTTGTGGCATTCACATTTACATTGGAGAGGAGAATGGGGGATTTAATTGTGCTATAATTCATATAAGGAAGGAATATACAGTAATTGTGCTATAATTCAAGGAACCATCAAACTAGGATTTGTAGACGATCGAATCCTACTACATATATGATTTGAGATTTATGCTTTGCACCGTGCGCATTTGCCTGTGGTTGACCCCGCGTCGCATGTGCTTATCACATGAAGACATGGAGCGGAGACACATGGCCGTGGCAAATGACGTGTGGTCACCACACTAATGGCAGTGTAGAGTTGCATAAACACACCCACAAACTGAAGCGGTAATTTAGTCTGGCAGCTCCCTGTTGCGATGAAAACTCCGTTCAATCTGTGGACTTTCTCTCACCCCTGGACTTATATTCTTTTGAATATTCCCAGTGGAACATCTTCGTTTTGTCTGAGACAGAGTCAGGCTGAAGAGTGAACGATTTGAATGCTGCTCCCTTATTTACCATCCTGTCTCAGGCCCGTATCGAAGTCAGACGTCTCTGGATGCCGCTAGACGCACACGTGATGCGCGAGATCGTGAATTCTGACCCACTCTTGAATTTCTTTGATGCTTTGAGCCACCTATAGTAGCGCACACATCTGTCTCGTTGGAAACTTGCACACCTACCTCTGTTCTCAAATGTCACATCTTCTTAGCTTCTGCTCTCTGACGAGAATAAAAAGAAACCTCAGATGTTTAACTTCGGTCGGTGGGTGGGTGGGTGGGTGGGTGGGGGGAAAAGCCATACAGTAAGTTTAGCGGTTGGCTCCAGCCCCAGTCACCGCGTAGGCCTCTGGAGCTGTGTAGATACACATCAAACCTGGGCACGGCACTTACTGCTGACGGGCCGAGCTTTACCACCGAACAAACCCATGCTTTCGGAGGATAAACCGAAAGGCTTTGTCTTTTTTTTTTTTTTTCCCCTTTTTTTTTTTTTTTTAAACAGAAAAGTTCGTAATTGTTCACTTACTACCTGCTTTTCTGGGTTCGCTTTTGTTTTGTCGAGATCCAAATATAGCATCGGGAGAGAGCAGCAGCATGCTGATTTGCAGTTTTAGGCAACCAGAAATTACATAGAGCATTCTGAATTTTTTAATATGCACCACCACAAAGTATATGGTTGGCTAGTGTCTTTGATAACTGTCTCCATGCCTGATCGCCCTCTGTCTCCAACACAAGGGAAACCAGTCTAATCTAAGCAGCAGACATTCTGCGCTTACTCTTCTGTTTCGTGTGAAGCATTGACTAAAAGTTACCTAGAGCAAAATGTTGTGTCGTTTAAATAGAATGTAAAGGCTTTCATTTTATATGGAAGTTCACTACCTGAAATATGAAATCACAGGGTCTTAAATTCTGAATATTTTTTTATATTTATATTAATATTGCTTTTCTTGGCTTGAGGTATTCACAGGTCTGTAATGACTGTATTTCGTATTTCATGTACAGCTGCTGTGCTGGAAGGCATTAAACAGGATTGGATCTGAACATATTAGAATTTATATATTGCTGAATCTATTACTCGTGCAGCAGCAGGAAAAGATACGGCGGTTAGCTTCATGGATAATTGGCGAAACAAATCGATTTCTTTAAATGTAAACATTGTCGCTTACATTTTTTTATCTCCTTTTTCATTCGTCGCCGCTCAGACAGCGCCGATTGTCTTTCATACCACAGCACCGTTCAGTTCTTTAATCCGATCGGTCAGAAAGCGTTGAATAATGTTCTATAACATCAGTATTGTTATAATCCACAGTATAAACATCAGCAAGCAGATTAAAGTTTTATAACAAAGCATACGGTGTAATACGGTACGGTTCAATTACAGGGACTCGTCTATTTATGTTGCGAGTGTTGTTTCTAAAAGTCAAAGTAAGATTTACAAAAGGAGTCTCCGGCGTCAGCTTTGTAACCGTCAGTACATTTTCTCGGCATCATAATAAGTTGCTTATTAACTTTAATGTAAAAAAAAAAAACGAGGTGAATTAAAGGACTGACTGCTTATAGGTGCTTATATTGTATTACTAAACATTATATATAACCAGGGCTCTCAAGTTTTGAAGACAGGCAAGAGCGACATCTCCAAAGCCCCCCCCCCCAGCGACACCCCCTACCCCCAAAACAAATAAATAAAAAGAAAACTGTGTTTCACCAGTATCACTGACCACATATTTACCAAATACAAAGTACATGACTGGTGTTGTTTATTATGTTTGTTACCTTTTTGGACTCCATTATCATTTGTAATGTTTCTCCCATTTAAAACAGTTCCAGCCATTTTTAGGGTCATGATTGAGGACAATGTCCCGTCCAGAGACAAGCTGTTTCGTGTTGAGTGAGGTTTTGTTCAAACCGACCATCAAAAATACCCTCTCTAATGAATTGGTTGTTGCGTTAAATCTTACCCAGATAGTGCTATTTTCTGATTGGCTATTGTGTAGCCTCTTTTTTTGATTGGCTGATAATTGTCAGGCTCGACTAAGAGCTCCAAGGGAGACATGCTTGATTCCTGCCCGGTTCCATAGAGACAGCGGTGCGGACTGATACATTTTGGGCGCTGCGGCTTATTAAATAAATGATAAATAGTCAAAAAGTTTTTTTGCGTGAGAAATATGATGTGTGGCAGGAGAGCGTGACAAAAGACCCAAATGAGGGACTGTCACACTCAATGCGTGACACTTGATAGCCCTGTATAACTATAAAGTCCAATTTGCCATTCTATTATAAACAAAATATATAAACCCTGTCAAATCACTGTGGTATAAGAGAGAAAACGAATAAAACACTTCAGGATGTGCTATTAAACGATATCGACTCAAAATACTGTCCTCAGGATGCCGGCTTACAAGTAAAAATCTGAAATCTTGGATAATCTATAATATTTTGTCCTGATTAAATCAACGAAAGACTCTCATGACTTTTTTAAAGGTAAGTTCCACTTGCTGTCTAAGACGGGGCGCATCGAAAAGAGCGTGGAGGCGCATCGAGGAGCCGTGCTGGCGAGTCGCTGGAACTACGACGGGACGGCTCTCATCACAGGTCAGTCCTCTTCACATCAGTTTCATACATCGGTAGACTTCACTTTATATTTATCTCACAAGGTATAGCTGCAGTGCATTTCCAACAGTAGACTGACATCGTTGCAGCGCTCATACACAGTAATACTTTTATTTGTATTAACTCGTGTGTGTTTTTAAAGAATACGGGAACGACATTTCATTTACTTCACCCTTCATGACCTAAACTCATTCTGCCTTAAGTGTGTGTAAATGTGACTGTGGGCTGATGAGTAGATGATTGATTGTGCGATAACACGCTTAGCTGTGTGTTCAAACAGAGACTAAAAAAACCACACACACTCTGGAGGTGTTCTGCATGCCATAAGTTTGCTGTTTGCCTTTTTTTCTTTTAATCTCGCTTTCTTTTTTCTCAGAAGAGTGTGCATATATATTACTCATAACGGACATGCACGAGCACAACGTTATACAGAGAGAATATTATTACTAAACCATATACAAATGATTACAGGCTTTCTACAAATACACACCTCCATGAATTAGACTAATGAAATTTCTATTCTGACTTTTTTTTTTTCCTTCCAGCTGGTGAGGATGGACAAATCAAGATCTGGTCTAAAAGCGGGATGCTGAGGTCCACTTTGGCCCAACAAGGTAAGAAACCACCCGAAGCATAAACACATTATAGTTTGTGATATCGGTGCAACATTAGAACATTAGACACGATCATACGTTCAAAGCCATAAAGTGATCTGAGACGAATGATACGCATGAGACGTAGCCATGATGTTTGCCAGCGACAAATGAGATATAAACTGAGATATCTCAATTCTTTGGTAAAGCACCAACTGTCTCAAAGGATTCCTCAGACCAGTGTATGTGCTCTGACGGTTCCCCTCTCTTTAGTTCCTACTTTGCAATTAATCCCCATTTTCTGGAACAACAACATAAAATGTACACTAACATATACGACTTTTTAGCAAATCTGGATGTATTAGTAAAGGGTGGAAGGACGTAGCAGACACCGTGGCTCTGGTGACTGTACAGGTAGCTTAGCTACAATAAAGCCTGGCAGGTAACAACTGATTTTCACACTGATTAGTGTATTACTGTTGTATACACTATTGTTTCTCTAAAACAGTACTCATATGTGATGTCTATAATGGTCTCTACATACCCAAGCCATAAAAATAATGTAAAACAACCAAGGCACAACATTTCTGTGAGAGTGGAAACGAAGACGATTCGACAGCATCGGATTCCGATCTCTCAGGGACAGAAGGCAGATTGTGACGTTAAATAGTTCAATTTGTTTACTTTCATTGCGTTCACACTAGGAAGCACTGTAAGATGCAAGTGTACTAATAAAAGTCAAATGATCTACTAGATCTGTTAACAAAAATTGTGGAAGGGTTACAAAAAGCTAGCAGTAGCAACAGACTGCTCTACACATACACCTTATTGGAACGAACACGTCGACGAAGACTACGGCTACACAGAATTTTCGGATCTGCTAACACATACAGGAAAAAACTAGTGAGATCCAAATTAGGATGTGCCATGAGTAACATAGT
>NC_083460.1:16860203-16927703 GCF_030014155.1 Tachysurus vachellii
TTATAACATAGTGTTTTTTTATCCTTCATTCTGTTCTTAAGTCCAGTATAATGAGTGGTGTGTGTGTGTGTGTGTGTGTGTGTGTGTGTGTGTGTGTGTGTGTGTGTGTGTGTGTGTGTGTGTGTGTGTGTGTGTGTGTGTGTGTGCGTGCGCGTGCGCGCGTGCGTGTGTGTGTGTGTGCGTGTGTGTGTGTGTGTGCACACCCTTGTCAGCAGTTTAAAGACTTGATGGTGCAACGTCTGTGTGTTTATTGTTGTACTGGGCGCTGAACTGCAGCAGGGATCTTGAGTAAACAGGCCGAGGGGTTTAGAGGGATCTCTCAGTTTGGCCCTCCCCAAGCAACAGCTGTCAGTTTGTAGAAGTATGACCCCGTGACCCCAAGTTTGGCCCTTTCACCCCTGCTCCCTGGCTCACCTCAGCCTGGGGAAAGCCATTAAAGGACAGAGGCAGGATAGAGACACACCATCATAATACACACATCAGCTCAAGAACACGAGAGTTTATAAACCTAGAGAGATTAGCGCTTTAGAAAGTATCAGCATACCTCAGTTTTTAACTTTTTTACTTAAAGTGGAAGGAGACTTGTGTGTGTGCGCTCGACAGTTTAAGTATATTTATGTTTGTATCCAATCACTATTTGCCGAATAATCTATCTGAGCAATGAATAAGATTTATGTTCTCAACCTTTGTCCTTTAGCACCAAGCTAGCTCGCTTTACCCAGCCACCTTGTGCACCTGGTGCAAACACCAGACTCGCTGCAGTTATACATCTCCGTCACGACGGTTTCTCCGCTAAGCTTAGTATACGTGGTTTTGACATTAAAGCTGAATCCGTTTTAAGCAGAGTGTACAGACAAGGAGCTGAGAGAGCTGGACAAGTTAATGGACTAAAGCGCCGCTGCATCTGTCTAATTAGGTACAGATGAGTGAGGGCTAATTCTCATCGGCATCCACCATACACCGGCATTGTGGCTTATTTTTAAATGTAAGAATCACTCTCGGTCAGTGAATATTTAACCAGGAGTCTCTGTGTGTGTGTGTGTGTGTGTGTGTGTGTGTGTGTGTGTGTGTGTGTGTGTTTTTTTTGTACCAAATCACTTGTGTGGTTGTGAACCCTGGCTTATAATTCAGTGCTTTAACCTGACCCGAATGCATTATTTAATACGAGTCTTTAACATGAGAGAAAATGGGGTCCCGAAGCATGAAAGTGGGGGTCGACTCCCGTTCCCTGTGGCCAACTGCGAATCGAATCTGCGGTGCTGTTTTCAATTACTCAAAGTTGAAGCAATTACAGTAACAGAGAACAGACAGACCGGTGTGTCAGCTGTTTCAGCACACGTCCTCCTAACTGCTCCTCTCTCTCCGTTCTCGCAATGCAACTTTCTCTCCTTTAGTTTGTCCTGCATGCGTATTTTTTGTATAATACAGATTTGGTACGCATCTCGAACTTCCCTTCATCAGCTGGTTGCTCATTATGAAATCTTCCATTGTACGGTTTTTGGTTCCTTTCCCAAATAAGAGCAACAACAAGAACTGCTACAGGTTCTCAAGAAATAGAGCAACAGAACTTATTATTTGGTGTCAGATTCTTAAATTTCTGAATTTTGCATACAGAGACATTTATTCAACGTCTACACAAGGAGTCTTCAGGATCAGAGCTTTTTAAAAAGCTTTATTTTTTTTCCCCAGGAAAGGCTTCAACACGGAGAGCTTTGTGGTTTCGTTGTAACGTGACAATCTGTTTTTTATTTTTTTTTTTATTTTGATGTATTAACGTCAAGAGGCCAAGAAGGAAAAAAAAAACATGCTCACAGCTCAACGGTCCTTGTTTCCATCCTGAGCAGAGTTTCGCATGGTCTCCACGTGTCTTCAGGGTTCTCCTGAGGTTTTATCCCACCTTCAGAAAACATACCAGTAGGTGGATCGGTTACACTAAATTGCTGCTAAGTGTGAGTGAGTGTGTGACGCGTGCCCCGTGATCCATGGCGTATTTCCACCTCGTGCCCAAGTTCACAAGCATAAAAATCAGATAAAGGTGGAAGAATTAATAAACGAATGAAAGAATGATATGGAAAACATACTGACATCTTGAGAGCACGTGTTTTGAAGACTTTTTTGTCACTGGGTTGTGCAGTATGAACTCCGAATCCTTTCTCTGAACTTTCTCTTTCTCTGCCGACATGTCGGTTTCGTTTTGTTCATTTTGCTTATTTGTGCAGTTCAAGCCCTTGGTTTGTCTCAGACATGGATTACTGACAGAAAGGAAATACAGTGTATAGCATAGAAAGATTTAACAGTGGCATCATCCACACATGACTCGGCTTGACGTGGCTCTGTTTAGCATCCGCAGCTTTGCAGGGATATTAAACTAAAAGCCTAATAGGCAGCTCGTACTGAAATAACGCTGCTTTACGATTTCTGGATGCCGCCGGCTGTTTTGCAGTAATTCGGCGCATTTTCCAGCTTACAGGTCTGTGAGGAACGAAGGAACTCCAGAGAGCAGCGGGTCATTAGCGAAGATGTGATTTACAGCATTCTTCTAATCTCAGTTCTTCTAAACAAGCTTCTCTCTTGTCTTTCTGCCTGCAGTGGAAAGCTCACGACGGCATTATACTCAAGGTGGACTGGAACTCTGTGAACGATCTGATTCTGTCTGGTGGAGAAGACTGTAAATATAAGGTAAGATGTCTCTAGAGCCATTGACGAGGGTTCTCATGTAAGAAGGAACGTTCTTATTAACATTCTTATATTCAATAATAAATGGAAGATTCTGGAAAAAATAGAAATTCGCTTCATGTTAGGAAACATCACGTCACTGTCATTTGTTATTTTCTAGAAATGGCAAACTCCTGTTTTATTTCTTTCTAATTACATAATCTCTCTCTCTCTCTCTCTCTCTCTCTCTCTCTCTCTCTCTGTGTCTCTCTCTGTCTCTCTCTGTCTCTCACTCTGTGTGTCTTTCTCTCTCTCTCTCTCTCTCTCTCTCTCTCTCTCTCTCTCTCTCTCTCTCTCTCTCTCTCTCTCTCTCTCTCTCTCTGTGTCTCTCTCTGTCTCTCACTCTGTGTGTCTTTCTCTCTCTCTCTCTCTCTCTCTCTCTCTCTCTCTCTCTCTCTCTCTCTCAGGTGTGGGACAGTTATGGCCGTCCTCTCTACTCTTCATCCCCCCATGATTACCCGATCACCTCTGTGGCTTGGGCTCCTGATGGTGAGGTGTTTGCTATGGGCTCCTTCAACACCCTCCGACTGTGCGACAAGACCGGGGTAAGAAAAACACACACACATAGACACCCAAAAATCGCGCACACACACACACACACACACACACACACATACATACATACATACATACATACATACATACATACACACACACACACACATACAAACACACATACAAATCACAAGTACACACACCCAAAAATCACACACACACTTACACAAATAACACACATGCTGACACAAATCACACACACTCAGTCACAGACACCCAAAAATCACGAACATACACACATATACACCCAGACCCAAATCTCACACACACACACTTCACACCTCCCTGTTGTTGATTTTCTTTTCCTATAACACACCCCATGGTGTTTATTTCTTATTGATATGTGAGGATATGAAGGCAGGAGCAGTAGGACTGGGTTTCTAACATGGGAGTAAAACTGTAATCACTTCACTTTGATGTTTTTGTACAGATCCCATCTGTCTTGAACCTTTTTTTTCCCAGCATGAAACTAGCGTGATCTTGACTTTTTACTTTTTATTTGATTTGAGACCAGAGGTTGACTCATTGTCTTCTGAGAGTCTTCAAATACTTAAAAAAAGTAAAGAATCTAGAATGTGTACATAAATACACAAAGATAGATCAGTAAAGATGAGTGTATGCAAATCAGTGCCATTGCTTACTTTCTGTAGTCACTGATACTGACCGTAAGTTAACGAAGTCTAAACATCAGGGAGAAAAAGTCGTACGACTGCATGCTCCGGGTCTCAGGAGGATCGAACCAGATGTAGTCTTTATTCTCTCCAAGCATTAATCAGCACTGAAACTTCTTGGCTCCGTTGTCAGCGTTGATATGTCATTGCTCTGTCAGTCAGTTTATTACGCTCCAATATGGAGTTTCTATGATTGCCAGCTTCTGGAACCAATCCAACGTCCCAGTGCGAAAGGTTAATGAAAAGTGCGTGTAGAGGGAAGCTGCTGCATCAGATTTGAGTATCAGGACGCCGTGTTTTTTGCGCTCAGCCACTTCGAGTAGAGGAGTGGGCGTGCGTTTGATGTTTTGTCGAAAGACAGCAGTAGAGGAGGAGGAGGAGGAGGAGGACAAAAACACAATGGTTGGAGAAGATGAGAAGAGATTCAGTGAAACCTGCTTATGAAAGTTTCCAGCCTCTGCTATCTCACTGCTCACATTCTTCACCTCTTTTTTTCTACTGCAGTCTTGTACCTCCCTCCTTAAATCTTTCACCACTGAGCCACTTCTTGGCGTCTCTCTCACACCTACGGTACACATCTACAGCACACCTATGAAGGACAGCATTGTTAAACAAGCACACCAGTCTCTACAGGCTCTCCACAACTGAGGTGCCCTTGAGCAAGGCACCAAACCTCCCCAACTGCTCCCCGGGCGCCGCAGCATAAATGGCTGCCCACTGCTCCGGGTGTGTGTTCACTGCTGGGTGTGTGTGTTCACTGCTGGGTGTGTGTGTTCACTGCTGGGTGTGTGTGTTCACTGCTGGGTGTGTGTGTTCACTGCTGTGTGTGTGTTCACTGCTGTGTGTGTGTTCACTGCTGTGTGTGTGTTCACTGCTGTGTGTGTGTTCACTGCTGTGTGTGTGTTCACTGCTGTGTGTGTGTTCACTGCTGTGTGTGTGCACTTTGGATGGGTTAAACGCAGAGAACAAATTCTGAGTATGGGTTACCATACTTAGCTGTATGTCACGTCACTTTCACTTTCACTTAGGATCTCACGAATCAGTACAGTCAGGAAATCTGATCTGATGCGACGTTCGCAACCATTTGTTTTAATTCTTGTTTATTCAACAACAACTTTTTTTTTTTTTTTTTTTTTTTTGCACATGCTTTGACATTGGATCAGAGCCGATCCTGACCTCCCTGGGGCCCTAAGCAAAATTCTGCTAAGGGGCCCTTCTACCTGACCCGTGAGCCATGTAAACCATTTGCCACACATTCACACTTGACAGCATCTCCTCTACTAACAAATTTCAGCATAGCACCTGTAAGGTTTAGATAACTACTATTATTCATTTTATAAGCTGCATTAAGCCCCACTTAAACTGCTTCCCTCAGATTCCTCTTTATCCATTTTCAAATATAAAATACTATTTATAATATGACTTGGCTGTTGCAATATTCAACTAGTGAATATGCAATAGCAGATATCAGCAATTACGTTTTTACTAGTGTAAAAACGTAATTCCTGATATCAAAAATATGGTTACTACTAGAAATCACACTCTGAATATTTACATAATATAATATTTACATATTACATAATTCATAATATTTTTAAGTATTGAAAACTGAATTGATATCAAAAATCCATATCATGTGAATGTATAAAAGCTAAAATGCTTGCCATACCGTGTCACTGTGTTTTATAGTATGCATTAGAGCAATACTTGAACCATCAGGGACATTTAAAATGACTTTATTATTATTATTATTATTATTATTATTATTATTATTATTGGGCTTTTAACTTTTTATTAAATGACAAATTCCTTTCACAAGATCATTATGGACTGTCCACCTGATTCTGTCTTTTTTCTTTTAAAGAACTGTCGTATGTCCGTTGCTCACTGGCAGGCCACACACACAGAGAGAGAGAGAGAGAGAGAGAGAGAGAGAGTAATGCTAGGAGTTCAGGAGTTAAGCCTGGTTCAGGTTAAATCCTCTGTGTGTGAGGAATGAATAAATACAGCAAAGTGAGTAAGTTTTTTCACACATACAGGTGGTATACAGTGATATGTCGTTTATTTTCACTCTGGTCCAAACGCCAGGGCTTCCATGTTTCCAAAAGACGCACGTGACATCATGTTTACATGACTCCCAATTGTTAAAATGAGTATCAAATTAACGATAAACTTTAACAACAGAGACACACGTACACACAACACAGGTACGCAGTTTATTTGTCGCGCTGCTGTTTTTGTTTCATGCTTTAGCAGTTAATAAATAGAACTGCATGCGTCTTGCGGAAGAACATTGTAGCCGGCGCTACTTCTCTCCGTTTATGGCTATGGACGAGTCACTCACGTCCTGTGCTACTCCACAGTGGCGGCGACCCGCTGGACTAAAATATTAATAAAAATTTTAGGGGTGCTGAGCTCCTTTTTAGCCTCGCCCATGCTGCACAGTAAACATTAACACACGCTGTAAAACGAGGCAGGGGAGGCGGGGCCTTGCGTAATTTGCGGGGCCCTACGCAACTTGCGTAGTGTGCGTATAGGGCCGATCGGCTCTGCATTGGATATTTTGATTCAATTGTGCGGTCAAGTTGACGTTGAGACTTTGAGACGGTTCGTGACAATATTCAGCACATTTGATATGCAAACGATTCGGGCCACGACAGCCCCATAAAATCCGTACCTTGCTAAAGAGGTATACAAATCAATTTATTAGAAAGTGACCAAACGTATTTATTTGTCTGTTTATAGTTTATGTAGTTTATGAAATGTCAGTGAGATACAATACTTATACTAATATCTATTATCACTTGTATTATAGTAGCTATAAACTGTCATTCCCTCAATAGCCTAGATTTTTTTTGTTTGTTTCTTAAAGTCGATAATACAAAAAAAAGCACTGGGAATCCAGACACAAACAATACAAACAAATTTTTTTTTCCTGCTATTTTCCTAATTTAAAAAAATTTGCAGCATCTGTACAGTGTTTCGACATGTCACACTGCTGATTCTGACCCAGCAGTCAGCTTGTATGTGTGTGTGTATGTTACGAGTGTGGTGCTGAAACGGTTAACAACCCGTGAGGAGCCTCAGTGTTACTTCCATGACTAATGGGCAGGAGTTTCATTCCGTATCTACTACAATGAAACCTTGCACTTGGCAGAGTGCTGGCTCAGCAGGAAGGCCCGGCTCGTTTAACCCTTCACCTCCAGCAGGACTCCACTTAGCTGCAGAGGGCAGATTGCCCCTATGCCCCTTTCCACCCACCTTCTCTTCTGCTTCCTATCTGGTGTGCACTGGGGCGTCTGTAAACATCCAGATTATTAGATATACATTTAGGAGCTCATATACGTGTGTCTGTGTGTGTGTCTGTGTGTTTTTGTGTGTGTTTGTATTTGTGTGTGTCTCTGTGTGTATTTGTGTGTGTGTGTGTGTGTTATCCTGACACTGCCCTGATCCTAACCCCCTTTAGGGCAGTAACTGGCAACCTTAACCACAAACAAGGGTCCTACAGTACTGATTAGGGTTACTGAAGTCAAGTTCAAGTTCCACATTAAACTCACAAGTGTTAAATTAACTTATATAATTATTGAATTTACTCCTGTAGGCTTGAATTTGAACCACATTGTTATGCTGCATATGTGTGTGTGTGTGTGTGTGACTTTGTGTTTGTCTCTCTGTGTGCATTTGTCTTTGTGTGCACATATCTGTGTGTGTGACTGTGTGTGTGACTGTATGTATTTGCCTCTGTGTGCACATGTCTGTGTGTTAGACTGTGTGTGTGAGACTGTGTGTGTGTGTGCGTGTTAAAGAGAAACAGAGACAGAGAGAGACAGAGAGAGACAGAGAGAGAGAAGAGCTTGCAGAATGAGTCACACTTGTTAGTAGGGGTGACACGGTGTCAGGGATTGTGACAGAGCCCAGACGCTAGACACCAGCTGCAGCCACTCGTAAATAGACTGTTGTCTAGAGGGCACATGTGTGTGCACCCCCACACTCTTTCACTTACTCACATACACACAATCTCACACACACAGTCTCACACACACAGTCTAACACACAGACATGTGCACACAGAGCCAAATACACACAGTTACACACACACAGTCACACACACAGTCTCACACACACAGTCTAACACACAGACATGTGCACACAGAGCCAAATACACACAGTTACACACACACAGTCACACACACAGACGTGCACACAAAGACATGCACAGAGAGAGACAAACACACAGTGTTTACACACTGTAGATGTGTTTTAACTCCACCACGACGGTTGCCATAGGATTCTTGATTCTGATTGGTCAGAAGTTGTTGATTCATTTTCAATAACTGCACAAGATAACACACAGGTTTCTAATACTGTGCTTGTTACAGTATGTTATAGTAAAGTTTTGGGAAATGTGTGCGTGACGTGAATTCATTCAGATGTTCCTACGTAAGGAATAAAAGCTTTATTATGTAGTAATAAAGTTCTAGGTATTAAGTTATTGTAGGTAATGAATCATTGAAGGCGAGTTGAAATGCAAAGCAGGGAACCAGGAATACTTTGTGACTGTTACAAAGCTGTTGCAGACGGTTACGCTGGAGACTCCTTCCTAAAATGCTCCTCACAGGAAACAGAGCAATCATTTTAAACATAAATCCCTTTATTTGGGAGCGTTTACTGTAGAAGTCCCTGTGTTAGCTGTTACTATAGAAACAATAACGTGTGAGAATGAGTGCATTCATATGAAATTTACTCGCAGCTGGAATTGCTGCTGTTAATCAATCAGGACATTAATCAAGAACGTCTGAGCAAAATCAGCACAAACTTGTAGATCTTCATTTTCTTAAGCTCTGTGTGCGTCGGTGGAGAAGGTGAGTGTGTAAAGCTGGTTTAGGAATCACTAATTCTATGTTATGTTGCTCCCGTAGCATGAAGTAAAGCTGTTCCATATGTGTGAGCATGGATCTGTGTGTGCGCGTTGTGTGTGCGCGTTGTGTGTGCGCGTGCGCATGTGTGCACGTGCATGTATGTGTGCATGCGTGTGTGTGTGCGCATGTTTGTGTGTGCGTGCGTGTTGTGCTTGTGTTGTGTGTGTGCGTGTGTGCGCTTTTGTGAGTGCATGTGTGTGTGCGTGTTGTGCTTGTGTGCACGTGCGTGTGTGCATATGCGTGTGCGTGTGTGTGCGCGTGTGTGTGCGCGTGTGTGCGTGTGTGTGTGCGCATCTCCAATTTTACTTTGTTTTTTTCTGCTTCTGCTGCGCTGCGCTCTACAAACCCAAACTAAGCCTGAGCTCAAAAATGAAGCGTGTTTCTCTTCCAACGATAACAAAGCTGGAGTTCAGTGTCTCGCACGCTGACCCCGGCCCTCGGCCACATCGTTTGCTAGACGTCAGGCGCTAAATGCAAACGGTGTGATGGATGATTTTGTCTTCTCTCTTTCTCCAGGCTGAAAATGTGGCCTGCTGTCCACTAATTAGCCAGAACAAATGTCAGGCTGAGGTTATATTTACCTCCAAAGGGTCATTTTAGACTTGAAAAGTGTGAGTTTCGACAATCCCTAGTGGACAGTCCTGTAGGACAGACTGACCTATAACGCCTCACCTCTCTCTCGTACTGCCCCTGTAATCTCTCAGAGATAACTTATCATACCTGTGTGCCAAATTTATAGCTCCTGACTGGCAAGCAAGTAGGAGACTGCTGGTATCAGTTATAATTTAGAGCTTATTTGCTGCTAGACATGAAGAGCCTAGAATTGGGCCACGGAACAGTGATTTAATGTCTCATGCTGTGATTTTCGTGCAAGAAGTGCAGTCTCTGCACACACACCCCATTTCCCCCCCCCTTTTTTTTTTGGTTAGAGATAGCTGCTTTTGAAAGGCTGTGAAGGGGGGGAACACAGTTAGAAGATAAACTTGTGGTTGTGTGTGACTTCACTCTGTCACTTTTGTCACAAATCGTGCTCAGAGTTGCCGAAATCTTGGTGTTTGTTTGTTGCAATGTCACAAAGATCTGGTCCAGTTCTGAGTAGGTGATGGCTCCAGAAAGCTTCAAATACAGCCGTGCCAGTGCGCGCAGGGCGTCTGTAAAGCGGACTGACAGCTAGCAACGTTTGAACTGAGGGTGCTGTCTATGAAGCATGAAAGAAGGTTTGGTGTGTGTGTGTCAGAGAGAGAGAGCGAGAGAGCGAGAGAGCGAGAGAGAGAGAGAGAGAGAGAGAGAGAGATGAGTGCAGATTTATGAGTTTTTTTCTGGAACTTATCTGTTTTCATCACACGAGAGCTCAGCCCCAGTCGTGCAGATGGAGAGAGCGTCACTATTAAATCGACATGAGAGGGGGGTGTGTGTGTGTGTGTGTGTAAGAGAGAGAGAGAGAGAGAGAGAGAGAAAGAGAGCACAACTGTGTGGAAAAACAGCAGATGTGGAGGGGTTGGACAGCAGAGACTGAGTGAGGGAATGAGAAAGAGGCGAAAGGAGAGCGCAGTGAAACAAAGAGAGTCCTGAGTCAGCAGCAGTTTTCTCCCTAGGCAACTGGGTTGGGCTTCTCTGTCCCCCTCTCACTCTCTCTCTCTCTCTCTCTCTCTCTCTTTCTCTCTCTCTCTCTCTCTCTCTCTCTCATGCTGCATTAGGCAGCAAAAGAGGTGGAATAGTGGAAAAGGCCAAAGGAGACAGAACGCAAGGAAAGTTTTTCATTCGTCAGGCTCACAGTTATCAGCCCACACTTTGCCTAAAAAGATTCTTTGGCATGTTTAGCTAACAGCATGTTCTCAGCCAGCTCACTACGGTCACCAAACATACCTCATATCCCTTTTAGACATTTCTAGCTATTATTGCATCCTAATATATCCACGTAGACCAATGTTTTAATCGACGCTGATGGGATATTTTCAGATGCAGACGTTTACATATCTCTCATACTCTCCGAGTAACAGTGAAAGAAGCAGGCAAAACTGGAGCTAACTTTATAGTTGGCAAAGCAGCTGTTCTGGGTGGATTGGTCCTATAAAATGTTTAAATGTGGCAAATCTCTCTCGCTCTCTGTCTCTCTCTCAATGCGTCTCTCACTTTTCCTTTTCCCTTTTCTGTAAGAGGGGAGGGAGGGAAGGAGGGAGGTAGATAAATGACAGCCTCAGACACTGGTCCGCCAGCCCCTCTGGCAGAGTCATTACTCCCTGGACCATTAAATCCGTACCTTCACAGACAAGGCAAACATGTCAGAGAGCACGATCGAGCAGGACCGAGGCGATCAGGGTAAGAAGGAAATCAAAAGAAAGGGTTAAGTTGAGAAAGCGAGGCGTTAGATATCATCACAGCATGGGCGTGGTTTGGTGCATATAATAATTATCCATCGTATACCAGTTTAAATAAAGCCTTTGTCGCACACGCAGACCGATAACGGCTCTGTTATCCGGCGAGGATTACGCTCTAAGGATTAAGTTTTAAATGGATATTTAAAATATTTATTTCAGCCCCCAAAGAAAAACTCTTTCCTCTAACCAATATATTAAACAAAAGTTGCTCAGGTAAGACATAAACCAGTTTGAGGTGTACTGTTGTAAGGAAACAATCACTGACTGTCCTGACGCCAAACCGTCTTCCTGTGCCCTGAAGTTATTTATTTTTAAATAACTTTGTGTTTTAAAACACTTTTCCACTTTTACCCATTCATAGTTACTTTTAGTACTAAGGGAGGTCGTGGCCTAATGGTTAGAGAGTTTGACTCCTAACCCTAAGGTTGTGGGTTCGAGTCTCGGGCCGGCAATACCACGACTGAGGTGCCCTTGAGCAAGGCACCGAATCCCCCCAACTGCTCCCCGGGCGCCGCAGCATAAATTGGATGGGTTAAATGCAGAGAACAAATTCTGTGTATGGGTCACCACACTTAGCCGTATGTCACGTCACTGTCACTTTCACTTCACTTTTATTGTTGTCACGTATGTAGCATTGTTCATGTTATGTTATGTGTTCGTTAAAAGAAAAAGTTTTTATCCATTTATAGTTGCTTTCAATGTTGTAAATGCACTTAGAGGCATACCATTTATTGCAAGTTTACGGCTGTGGAATGTACATGAAAGCTTCACTAAGCTCCCTTTTTTCCAGACAAGACAAAAATCACAGCTCGTTTTGTGTGAAACCGTGACTTCGACCACATCTCAAAACTGTTATCTGTTTTACATCCGTTACAAAGCGCTGATACTGGAGACTCCTTCCAAGAACTTTTAAACCAACTCCTTCACCATATTAACAATCACACTTAAAAAAAAAAAAGTATTAACCCCTGTTTACTACAGAAATGATCACAAATCACAATTCAGTTCTTTACACTCTCAAGGAAGAGGTTAATTCCACCGAATCAGAAAAAGCTCGCCGAGATGGAAGCGTAAATGTGCAAAAGAAAGCAAAGCTTTGCAGATTTCCTTCTTTTTTTCCACCCTCAGCTGCAAATTTGTCAAGGTTTAATTGCTTGGACCGCTCGTAGGGACGTGCTTTTGAAAACCTGCCAGTTATCAAACTTGGCAGCAAAAGCCACGTCTTACATTTGTGATTTTTCAGCCTGATAAGCAGACCATTAATTCACACTCGAGCGATTTCTTTAATCTCGGATGTAGATTGGAGCAATTTCTGTTGCCACAGAGCTAATGTGTGACAAACGATCTGCGGCTGCTGTTCGATTGCAGTAAAGTTACCTTTCTGTGTTACTGAATACATTGTATGTTGCACACTATTTTGATTTAACATTTGGCTTGGGAATTGGGCCGTGTCCACGGACTCCTGGACCGCACTCTTCCTCGCTTAACCTCTGCCTCAACTCCTGGACGCGTAACGCTGCCAGCTGCATTATTATCAAGGGAGACGGAAACAAGGAAGGGAAGAAATCGTACGTGTTCAAGCTTAACATTTTCCTCACTTCGCTTAACTATTTCTTAACACCACACAGACAGCAACGGAACGGGTCCGACGCTCGATGTCGATTAATTTTTTAGCTGCTTTCCCAAAGGCTGCAATTTGCTCGTCATGTTTGCGCTCAGAGCTAATGAGTAATGAGCTGCTCATGTAGCGCTCTCATGGGGTGGGAGTGGCTATCTGTCTTATTTATTTATTTATTCATGAAAAATTTGTAGCAGTGTAAATCGTTAGCCATCTTAATATTTATTTAAAATGAATCCCATGCTTGATTTGACTTAATCAAATGACTTTACAATGCACCCGGCGCACCACTTCTTTGTTGTCCTTGTGCTAGCTCGAAGTAGATTGAACATCACCAGCGGTCACTGGAATTTAAAATGAAATGGTATTACATGGAGCTACATGAGTGTTTTTTGATGCTACACGTTTAGAGAGATCTGTTTTTGCAGGACAAATGTATTCTATAGCACATTAGATTAGAGGTTTATTTGAACAACTATGAATAATTTTCTTTTAAACTTTTAAACTTTTATCGCTACACAAACAAGCGGCTTAAACGAAATCTCCAAATCAAGCTGTCTGTCATGTCCGTTTCTGCTATTTAATACAGAAATAACAACAATCAGAGATCAATCAGAGATCAATCCTAACCCTAAGGTTGTGGGTTCGAGTCTCGGGTCGGCCACAACTGAGGTGCCCTTGAGCAAGGCACCGAACCCCCCCCAACTGCCCTGGTGCTGCAGCATAAATGGCTGCCCACTGCTCCGGTTGTGTGTTCACGGTGTGTGTGTGTTCACTGCTGTGTGTGTGTGTTTACTGCTGTGTGTGTGCACTTTGAATGGGTTAAATGCAGAGAACGAATGGGAGTATGGGTCACTATACTTAGCCGTATGTCACGTCACTTTCAACTCCGAGCGCACTATAGCTCCAGTTCTCTCGGCAGAACAGACGATCCAAAGATAGTGTTGTACAGGAATCCTGTTTGTTTTTCTTTTCTGTTCCAAACAACCTTCTGCAAATAATTTCACCTAAAGATCTTTTTTTTTTTGCAGCCAAAAATGATTGATTTTTGATGCAACTGCAGCTTTTTTTTTTTTTTTTATCCCAAATTGCTAAATTTGCAGCCCTACCAGTGAAGACGCAAATGTAATTACTTTTCCGTTAGCTCTACTCGTGTTCGACGCATGCAAATTGGTGACGGCTTTGGCTGAACGTGCGATGTGATAACGTCACGTGACACGTCTTGGCCCAAAATCTGTGGAAGATCTGCGGTCAATTTGAACAATTGCAAGCTCTCCTGAATATCCTGGAAGTTTGCTTGATTGCGTTTCGGTTTGTGTGAAATCCTGGAGGTGCAGGCGGAATGACGGACTGGATTCAGGGATGTGCTGCGCTATCCAGTGGAGGAAACCGATCTCCTCTTCGACTCTTTTTGCACAGTTCTGTTCTGTCCATCTTTCTCTGAAAACACTTCATCAGTGAAAATCGCAGGACTAATAAATTAACCATTTCAGATTTTTTTAATTTTACTTTTACTAATTTTAATTTGGAGATATTTCTAAACGCTTCCACCATGTTAAGCTGATACGCTCCAATGTCAGTTAAACCTCCTAACCTACCCCCGACTCCCCCACTCCGACTTGACCTTTGCTCTTTGACCCACCCGGGGTTTAATTTTTCACCCCTTTGGCAGCCCTCCAGGGGCCTCCCTTAATTTAGCCTTCACCCTTGACAGAGCGGAGAGCAAGAGGCCAGGCTCTGCTCATATTGCTTTTGGAGAGCGGTCCTGTTTAGTATTACACATGCATAATAATGGTCTTTTAGTTCATACTTAATAGTGTAGTTATGTTCTATAAACCTGCAGCATTAGGAAAGAACGCAGGCGCAGATCTGTTTCACATCCACGTTATTAAAAACGTTGCGTTTTCCGTGGTCGGTGCCGTTCCTGACCGTGCTGTCGTTCCTTCGGCCCTACCAGTTGTCCAGCGCTGTCGCTGCAACGTACTTGGCCATGTTCTGCTGAAGGCTCGAGTATGATGCAAACATCCCGAAAAGCAGAGAGCAAGAAGTACACGAAAGGGCTGGAGCAAGTGTGAGGACTGAAGAATAAGTTAGGTCCCATTTCTGCACAGAGCCGAGCCGAGCCACGCCGTGCTGCGTGCAGTGGTGCTAATTAAATTCTGCTGGCCAGCGCACAGCTGGGCACCGCTGATGAGTCCCAGGGGAGCGGCCATGTGTGGATGGTTACAGCGTTGAGACTGAAGCCGAGCGTGTAGCCATGTGAGGATCATTACCCCTCTCTCTCTCTCTCTCTCTCTCTCTCTCTCACTCTCACTCACTCACTCTCATCATCTCTCCTTGTCTTTCCTCTTCTTGTGAGCTCATGTATTAAGCTAGAAAAAATTGGTGTCATACCAAAGCACGATCTATGTCTGTCTGTCTAAGGACGTTTCTGGAAGGAAATGTTTCGTTACCATTTAAGGAAGGAGTCTCCAGTGCCATTTTTCCTCCCTTGATCTTTTTTTCTGTAACATATCCTTAACCTTTTTTTGTTTATAAAGTTCACAGCTGCAGTAATGTTAGTAATAAAATCAACTCAAAAATGTATCATTAGCAAAATGATGAGGCGAAAGGGGAATAAAACCCTCGACACTGTGACTGATTTTTTTTCCTATAATAGCATGTACAGTACCAGTGTGTTTTATTCCTTATAGAGTATATTAGATAGCATTCTTACTTACTGGATATCACAATACACACAACACACAACTACTCAGGAACATTCCTGTAGCTTTTTAACGTAAACTACAATCTACAATTTATCCAACCAGAGAACGCATTTAAGAATAATTTATAACGAACAAATAACCTCCTGTACCACAGTCAGTCTTGCTCGAGTGCAGTACAGCTTAATGTTCTTACTATCCCAAATAAAAAAGCTAAATCACTACAAACGGATTCCACATGAGTGAGGATGCACCCTGTTTCCTAACCATCTCTTTACCTTCATGTGGATTCGATAGAATCACAGCCGTTCTCTTTTACCCGCGCGGTAGTCTGACACATTCGTCTGCACTTGTTGACATTTTAGCGCAAATCGATTTTTGTTTTTTCCCCGTTCAATTTGTTTGAAATCTTCTCAAAGGTCGGTTGAGCTCGTCTGCCAGCGATGAATAAGTTTCTATGGACTATAGTGTCACCTCTTTAAGGTTATGGATGAGGTTTTGTTTAGACACGAGCAACACCAAAGTCACTCACACACACACACACACACACACACACAGAGCTCCTGAGTTATTGTAGCACTGTGCGTGAACTTCAGAATGCCCTCGCCAGAGTGGACGTACTGCCAAAACAAAGAGAGTGGGAGTGAGAGGAGGGGTTAATCAAGAGGTTTTGGACAAAGACAATGAACTACAACTCTACTTCTTACAAGTCTAATCTGTTTTATGACACAGTTGCTTTGGCAGCACTTAGAAGGCAAGTAATAATCGCTTTGTATTCCGCTGCAAAGCCAAGAGTCTCAGAGAAGGGAACTTATTTACTGCGTGGGCTTTAAGAGACACGAGATTCCTAATGGAGCCGGATCGCACTCACATCATCGAGGAATGCCCAGACTCCACTGACTCTGATGTATCTTATCATCTGAGGATGAATATTTGATGCCTGCGGTTGGCTGCATTTTTACGAGGCTTACTGTGCGTGGGTCTGCGGGGCTCCTCTCTCTCTCTCTCTCTCTCTCTCTCTCTCTCTCTCTCTCTCTCTCTCTCTCTCTCTCTGTCTTTCTTTTTCAGATATTGGATAGAAAGATAGAAGGATAAAGCATGGCAATGAATCTCGCCGAGATTAGGCAAGCTCAGACACGGCGGTGCCATGGGACGTTTCGGAGCAGGTCTTTTTTATGGGCTGGAGCGCTCGTTGCGTTTAATAGTGTGTAATTTAACGCAGTGGGTCAGGCTTTATTACAAAGTTCAGTACGTTAGATGCACGTCGTCCACAGTTGACATGCAGTCTGCCAACCCCCCTTAGCTGTGTTTTGTTTTTCATATTAGTTTAGGTCAGGCTGAGGTTCAAAACGCACACACACGCACACACACACACACACACACATCACAAACAAACACACAAAAATCACAAACACACACAAATAACAAAAACACACAAAAATATCACACACTCATAGACACCCAAAAATCACACATGCACACACGCATACACACACACACACACACCTCTGCACTTTATCCCAAGCCTGTTCTAGCATGATCTAAGAGTACAAAACTAAACAGTTTAAAGAGACATTACTGAATCCACAGGGTTTCCTTTTCGAAGCCTCTCTTGCCAGCTTTAAATCTTTAAACAACCGTTTGCTAGATCTCCCGATGACCAAGCGTAAAAAAGAGAAGCGTGTGTATGCACATGTCCTGTATTTTCCCAAGCATCTCACATCAGGCGTTTTACATTTTGCAGAGATGCAAACACACATTTTTTTCACCGATAAATAAGAAATAAAATACAGATACATAGAGAGAAATCATAAGATTTAATAATGATCATGTTTCTAAAACACTGCATCGTTATTGGTGATGGATGTCACTGGCTGTTTCAGTAAGGAGCATCCGTGAAACGTGAACTATGAAGAATAGGTTACATGCTAGCAACATATGGCTCATAAACTGTCACTGAACACTTAATCCTGCAAAAGAGATTCCAAAAATAACAGATTATATAATGTCTTAAGCACCACATTATAACCTTGTGCTGGAAAAATGGAGTCCAATAAAAGGAGTCCAAGAAACCCACGATTGTCGGGCATTAAAACATTAGCTTGAACTAGCTGAGAAAAACCTTTTCAGCTGAAAATGGCTTATAACTTTAGCCGGTGCTGGTAAACAAAGAAAAAACTGAGTATGATTCTGTATCGTTTTTGTCAGAAAACATTTATTTGACCCTTTTGGAAGCTGTATCGGCTGTAAGCGCTTTGTCACAGTTACGGTGCTTTGAAGAAGTTTATCAGCACAGGAAAGGACAGAGGAGTTTATGGTTTCCGGCTTTCTCTGGAAAATGACAAGCTGTATGAAGGCTGAGAGTGAGAGAATGTGAGAGAATGTGAGAGAGTGTTAAGTGTGAGAGTGACTGTGAGAGAGAGTGAGAGAACATGAGTGAGTGAGAACGTGAGAGAGTGAGAGAGAGTGACTGTGTGTGTGTGAGAGAGAGAGAGAGAATGTGAGAGTGAAAGAGAGTGAGACAAAGAATGTGAGAGAGAGTGAGAATGAGAGAGAGTGTGAGTGAGAGTATGTGAGTGAGAGAATGTGTGAGAGAGTGTGAGAGTGAGAGAGAGAGTGTGTGAGTGAGAGAGTGAGAGAGAGAGTGTGAGAGTGAGAGAGTGTGAGTGAGAGAATGTGTGAGAGAGTGTGAGAGTGAGAGAGAGAGTGAGAGAGTGTGAGAGAGAGAGTGTGAGTGAGAGAGTGAGAGTGAGAGAGTGAGAGTGAGTGAGAGAGTGTGAGTGAGAGAATGTGTGAGAGAGAGAGTGTGAGAGAGAGTGTGAGAGTGAGAGAGAGTGTGAGAGAGAGTGTGAGAGAGAGTGTGAGAGTGAGAGAGAGAGTGTGAGAGTGTGAGAGTGAGAGAGAGAGAGTGAGAGAGAGAGAGTGAGAGAGAGAGAGTGTGAGAGTGAGAATGAGAGAATGTGAGAGTGATATAATGTGAGAGAGAGTGAGAGAATGAGAGAGAGTGTGAGTGAGAGTATGTGAGTGAGAGAATGTGTGAGAGTGAGAGAGAGAGTGTGAGAGTGAGAGAGAGAGTGTGAGAGTGAGAGAGAGAGTGTGAGAGTGAGAGAGAGAGAATGAGAAAATGTGAGAGTGATATAATGTGAGAGAGAGTGAGAGAATGAGAGAGAGGGAGAGAGAGAGAATGAGAATATGACTGTTTATCTCTCAGATGCTGCATAACATTAAATATATCTATAACCCTTTAAAATACTCATTGTTTCTTACAAAAAATCAGTCAATGGTGCAGAATAATATACTCCATACTGTAATATTTTAACACTGATTTTAACTAAACATTTTTTTTACCTCTACAACTAAAAATTACAGACCCCACATTAAAGGACCAGGAGGAGCATCATCTGTTTATTCCCCTAAACAGAGACAGACATTATTATGGCTCTGGATGGAGTATTAGCCTGTTGTACGTGCTATGATACATTTTCAACACAGCAGCCACAAATACCACAAATAGAACGATTTTATGAAATGTGACGTAACTGCGAACTCAAAAGTCTGGTTTATATTTACGGGCCAGTTGTTTTTACTCCGCAGCAGTTACTGTGATCAAAGCATTTCTCCATGGACTGACGTGAGTGTGAACTTTCTGTATGTGAGACTTTGTAAAGTCAATCTAGTCACTTTAAAAGTATTCAGCAGCAAGTGAGGAACCGTAGCATTTAATCAAGTGATTAAACATCACAGCCAACACGTTAATCCTAATCAGTTTTCAGCAGCAACTACAACGAATCACACGCGTCCCTTTAGGTGGATGCCAAGTCCATCAAGCCGAATTTGCCCCAAAAACCCCACCCACCCACCCACCCACCCACCCAACCCCAGCTCTCAGGGGTCAGTGCAAAGTGACATTTACAAGCTCTTCTAATTTACTGAGAGATTGATGAGGAAACTCCCTTCTCTTGACACCCCCTCACCCCCTGATTCCCTCCTCCTACTCTTTTTACTCGCACACTCTACTCTCACTTTTTTTTCTGTCTGTGAGTCTGTTGTGTGATAACAGCGGCTTGGACGGAGAGCTGTTGAGATACGAAGTGATGAGCAGACTGTGCTATAAAAAAATACAAATAAAAGCAGGCCTAAGAAACAAACACCATGCTGTTTGTAGCTGGCACCAACCCAAAGTGATCATTATTTTCTGTTGTCTTACATCTTTTGACAGTAGAGAAACATTTTTTGTCTGCATGAATGGAAATAACTTACCCAACCTGCAGGGGGCAGTGATATATATATATATATATATATATATATATATATATATATATATATATATATATATATATATATATATATATATCGTCGGCTGTCGGGCGGAATCCTCGTATCTCCAAAACCATTATTTTTCAGGAAATTAAAAAAAACGTATTTTTTTTGAGTTATTAAACATTGTATCGTTAAAGTTGTTATTATACCTTATATTGCTATCATATACTGTTGTGTACCAACATTAACACAACATTTTCCCAAAGTCACGTTTTATCGGAGATACAAGCTTTATGACTTGGGAGCAAGGAGATACGACATTATGCTGTTATTGATAAGAACGGTACGGACACAGACGTCGCTGCTGCCAGCAGTGTTCAATAAAGTCTGTGGTCACGTTGAGCCTTTTGACAAGAGAAAAGGCTTCTATAGTTAACCAAAGCTAATGACTGTAGTTACATACATCTTCCTAAACTCTATTTTAAAGGTTTAAGAGCTATAAGTGATGCAATACAAAACACGATATGCTGATTCGGCTGTCTAATAGGTGGAAATTAGTCTAATCTGCTCACAAACTTACCTTCGTGGCTCACGGGTTTCTTTCTGCACAGAAGCATTACAGCTATCGATTTTTAACAAAACAGACCTACTCAAAAGTATCTAACCTATTTTCACTTGTTGGTGTCCAAAAAACAGTGTTTTACATGCACAGTGCCAAGAGAGGCATTGGTAAAATAGTAATAAAAACAATAATTTAATAGTGGTATCCAAAACATTCAATTTAATTCAAATATTATATTATAAAAAACATTTTAAAACATCAATGAACATGTATAATAAGCAGTAATAAATAGATATTTAAAATACATCAATAACACAGATAAACATCGATAAAATCATAGTTAAAGGGATAGTTCACCCAAAAAATAAAATTAATAAAGTTCAAATTATCGTTTCACTACGTTATACGGCATGTTTGCGTATACTAACGAGGCAAAAAGCCAGCCAGCTTGGTTAAAGTGATGAGCATGACGGTTGAACATAACGGTTTGCCTTGACATTGTAAGATACAATCCTATCTTATCTGCAATGCACAGGGTTTAGTCCGCGTTGCAGTGGATTGTCTTGCGCTAAATTCCTGTCCTCAGACGAGCACCAGAACTAGCGGGGGCCAAGATTTATTTTTCTTTGAGCCCCACGAAAATCACTTTAGATATCACTTTAAGACGTGTTGATTCGTTGCGACTCTTAATCTTGATGAGAAATATGCCTCGCGGCTCTCCCGCGGAGTGAAGAAGAGGTGGAGTTACGAGATTTCTCAGACAGTTGAAGTGTCCAATGGAGTTAAGAGATTTGCGTTATTTTCAAGACTTTAGATTGGTTAATAACTTGTAAAAATAACAGACCCAATAGTATCGATATGTGAAAAAATATGAAATTGACCAAATTTGGACATACGAGGTTTCTGCCCGACAGCGATGAGATATATATATATATATATGTGTGTGTGTGTGTATATATATATATATAATATACCTTCCACCTCATATGTGCCATGTAACTTTACCAGAACCGTAAATACGATGTTATATATAATGACGTATTCTTATAATATCCGACTTGGGATAAAAGTTTTAATAATATCCACTAAGCTACTCTAGCTACAATTTTTATACCAATCTATACCTTCATATCCAATACCTCGTCAGTAAATAAATAAGTTTAATTGTAGAAAAAATACAGATTGATTACGTTTTACTGTAAAGTTGTAGCTCATGATAATCTCAATCCTAGTGTTTATCCCTTTAGAATAGAAGCTTTATTTTTCACATATCCCAAATTTGGAGGTTGGGGTCAGAGCACAGGGTCAGACATGATATAGCGCCCCCTGGAGCAGAGAGGGTTAAGGGCCTTGCTCAAGTGTCCAACAATAACCTCCACAGTAACAATCACACGTTTTGCTTTTTAAACAAGAACACGTTTTTATCTGTTTATTATCAGGTTTAGATCGGATAGGTCGTCCACAACACACCAGAACGATTTGTTAGCATAGTTATGTTGTCTCATTGGAAAAAACACAACTCAACACTTTCTGACCAATCAGATTTAAGAATTCAGCATTCCCGTAAAAAAACTCTTACTTATGTAGTGGTTGGTAAAGTCATCACAGAAGTTGTAATATACAATAAGACGCTTATTTTTAACACAAGTCAGCACATGAGTAGGTTTATTTCCAGCAGCTAGATCTTTTAGTTTACAGTTTCTAAATCTCCAGACTGTTGCATGTCGAGAGCCTGAGTTTGATTTATTCCTCAGTCACACCATTGCTCTCTTTCTCTGTAAACCGTAAAGCACTAGGTGAGTTTTTAAGAGATGCCTTTTGCACGTACCCCCTCGCTGCCTCACACAGAGACACCAGTGTATTCCAAAATGATGTGGCCTGTATGCGAAGGTTTGACTGAAGATGGCAAGAGGAGCTATAATAAAACGTGTAGCTGTGCATTGCATGGTGAGTTTGGTGTGCGCACACATGTAAGCATTGTGCTGCCAAATGTGTGTGCGCCAGCTGGGCTTCTCCGGCCAAGCTCTCCTAATTTATACCGCTAGACGAGCGCAAAGCCTCCCCTCCGCCTGACAGTATGTGTAAACACTACCCGTGTGTGTGTGTGTGTGTGTGTCACATGCCACCCTGCCGATTAGCATCTCGTGAGGAGAAGCAGAGCAGGTTTCTCTCGGTCAGCGCAGACATACTTAACGTGGCTGATGTAATGGGGCTGAATCAGCAGATAGTTCTACAGGGAACCATTAGACTCCAGCATGTGTCATTAACCCCTTCTCTCTCTCTCTCTCTCTCTCAGTTCAGTTCAGTTCATTTCAGTAGTGCTTTATTGGCATGAATGTAAAATCCCATTGTTGCCAAAGCAAAGTTATATGAGTACTATAGATATGAGCAAATGCAATTATTACACACTCGTACCTTTTTTTCTACCTGTTGGATTTACCTTATGAATTTATCTCTCATTAAATGTTTATAGAGACAAATACATTTTAGAAGCTAGTAACATAGCTAACAACATCTGTGTCTTTGGAGTGATTGTAGCTGGTAGAGTTAGCCTGTGCTGTACAGCTAGCTAATAACGTTAGCCAATCAGAAGCCAGCTGGGTAACATGTCATGTAACAAGTTGCGTTAAACTGGTTATATATGCGGATAGCGCATGGCGCTAGTACAGTTAGCTTGCACTGCTAACATGCGAACATATACTTCAGATGTTAGTTTGTACCTTTTTATCCCTCTCATTTAAATTCTTTTATTAAGAGATATAAATCATATACTGTAGTGTTGATTAGACTTCCTTTTTGTCATCTTCTGAGCTCAAATCTCGCTCAGCGAACGGCACAAAAGTCCCTGTTACCATAGAAACGTTAGCGAATTACAAGAAACAAAATATCATCAAGCCGACATCCCATCAGCGCCACTGTGATAGAAAATAAATCATACTGTGGCAAACCATTTTTCAACATCAGCTCTACTTCCATCATCTGTAGGTTGTGTGATTACAATGAGCTAGAACTCTGATTCGTTTTCCTGTAGCGAGGTGTTAAAAAAACACCGAAAACGCTCTGCCTTGTAAAAGAAGCCTAAGGGCAGACGTTGAACTCTGTTAATAAAAGTTTATAAAGTGTGATTATAAAGCAGAATAAAACCGTTACTCTCCATGCACCTTGAGGGCAAGATGGTGAAATGGAGTTTGGATCAGGATTTGGATTTTTATTACAGCTCTACAGCATGTCAAAGATCCTCCAGTAATATCGAGGTTATAACATCCGGGCTGCAGATTGTGGCTTCAGTCCACCGTTCCTGGTCTTAAGGGAAAAGAAAAGAGGGAGAGAATGAACGAGAAAGAGGGCGAGAGAGGAGTGCAAGAGCACGCCTTTGAGCTGGAGTTTACAGCCCTTTCCACTCTCGCTCTAATAAGGCTACAGCGTGGAGAAGCAGCACCTGCCAATCCTAATAGCAAACGTATGTGCAGCGAGAGGAGAAAAAAAAACACAATGCAAAGGAAGGAGGAGACCCCAAAAGAGGGCAGCAGCGTTGACAAAGTGAGTGTGTGTGTGTGTGTGTGTGTGTGTGTGTGTGTGTGTACGAGCATCTGTGTGCATTTTATTTGCACATTTGGCATTTGAGACTCTGGAACATATACAGCGTTGGAAGAAGACGCAGATTCGGATCCAGATAATAAAAGTCTAAGTAGCTGTGTATATCCCTGCGGTTAAAATGAAGCTCAGCCCTGAAGTGTATGAAGCTCTGAGCTATAAACTAATTTCCAGATTTCTGAGTTGCTGTTCCAATTGCACTTCATGTATAATCAGTCAACGTGCTCTAGAACGTTCAGCTAACAAATCAATAACGTTTCTCCAAAACGCATTTTAGCACAAGGGAAGACGATGATTCGGGAATTATAGGTCAATACCAGCAAACTTTTGTGAATTGACTGCATATACATACAAAGTGCAGCTAGCACTCACACTTCTTATCTTATTACACTCCTTTTTATTTAAAGCCGCATTTTTCTTTAAGGAACAGTGATATGTATATGGATATGTACATGGTGTAGACTCGCTGCTTTACCTGCCATGTGGTCCGGAGCTCACTGTCGCCACCGTTTAGGTTAAACATAGTAGCAGCACTGTTTAAGTTCTAATCCGACGATCATCATATGCTGTTGAGTTTCAGTGTTTTATTTTGTACCTTGGCTGAGTATCAACTCTTGGGCACTTTAGAGACTTTTTGTCCCGAACTCCAGTTCAAACTTTCAATCCTCTATAATTAAACATAATTGCAAAAAAAAAAAAAAAAAAACCAAAACATTAATAATATATATATATTACGTATATATATATATATATATATATATATATATATATATATACGGTATATATATATATATATATATATATATATATATATATATATATATATATATATATATATACCGTATATATATATATATATATATATATATATATATATATATAATAAAACTGCTGTAATAAAGTGTTATTAAGCATTTATAATTAAACATAAATGCAAAAAAAATAATAATAAAATAAATAAATATATATATACACATGTATACGTGTGTGTGTATATATATATATATATATATATGTATATATATGTGTGTGTGTGTGTGTGTGTGTGTGTGTATATATATATATATATATATATATATATAATCAGGATTTTTATTATTTTATTATATTTCATATATATATATATAATAAAATATAATTTATTATATAGTTTTTATATATATAATATATAATATAATATATTTATATATATATATATAATTATATATAATTTATAATAGTTTTTATATATAATAAAAACTGCTGTAATAATTAGTGTTATTAAGCAAAGATTTAATTGTATTTATTTTATTTGCACTTTTGAATTCCTAATTCCGATTTGTCGGTAGACGTTTATTTCTTTTCATCGAGCTATTATTCAAATTCATAGCTTTTCCATCAATACATTATAATAACGTTACTACAGTAACCACTTGTTCACAGGGATTTAAATACAGTAATAGACAGATTAAAAAGGAGAAAATAAACAAAGGATTTCTGTAAGTAAATGGATGGAAAGAGTCTCCAACGGCTGAGTTTTCTGCCACAGACCAAGAGGTGATTCTTTCCAGTTTCTCTGTACGACCACAAGCTGTGTTTTCTTTGTCGTATTAACTTAAACAAAATAGTTAGTGACATCCTGAATCAGATCACAGCTGTTCCAGATCGTTAAGCATAACTCGGAACAGATAAACATTGTTTTTTGACATGTAATAAAAGTTGTAATAAAACAAATCAATTTTGAAATAGCTGACATTGTAGTGCAGTAAGAGGAATATGAAATTTACATTGACATTCACGGCATTTAGCAGACGCTCTTTTCCGGAGCCGCGTACAAAAGTGCTTTTAAATCACTATCGATGAAAACATTAGGTCACAGACGTAGTATACCTTCAACCCAAACTCTGTTCAGGGTTGTGTAGAACATAGAAATAAACAAATAAAAAGGATAAAGCAGTAGTTGAATTGTTTCAGGAAGCGGTAGGACTTTAGTCGTAGTTTGAAGATAGCCAGTGACTCTGCTGTTCAGACATCTAGAAGAAGTTCATTCCACCATCTCGATGCCAGAACAGAAGAGTCATGATGTGTACGTTCTTCTTACCATGAGAGATGGTGGGACCAGTGGAGCAGTGCTGGTAGATCTGAGGGAGCGAGGTACAGTGCAAGGAGTGATAAGGGCTTTGAGGTGAGATGGAGCTGGTCTGTTTTTTGGATCATTAGCCTTTTCAAATGATTACAGTGATGATGAAATGATTACAAATTATAGTAAATATTCAGAATAATCAACTGGTAGTTTGGAAACAGTAATTGTTTTATTTCAACACCAACAACCATCAAGAAATGGTTTATACGTATATATATTAAACTTATAAGAATAATTATTATAACGATTTAAGACAATCAAAGTCTTCATCACGTGTGAAAATGCGCCTTGATTTTGTTTACTCGGAGCTGGATTTCTCTACAAATCAGCACAAAGTGCTTTTAGGTTTTTTGTCTAAACATACTTAAATAGAGGCCATTAAGAAAATGAAGCTTATTTGCCAGAAATAATGGAACATCTCTTTGCGCAATGGTCTTCTTACTCCTAAAACCTGCCAGTGAGTTAGGATGTGTGCACTTCATGAGCCAAGTCCAGTTCTGAGTTAATAATCAAGGAGTTTTCTTCTGTGTTTTACGCATCAATAGACGTTTAATAACCACCCACGGTCACAGCAAGCATTGTCAATATGACATGATAATTCATTACTGCTCAAATTCCCTTCACAGGGATTTTTATTAGGGGTGGAAAAAAATGGGAGGGGGGGAAATATCTGATGGATGTAAGTGCAAATTTATCTCGAACCCTAATGCGGTGGAACACGGCCCTGGAGTAAAGCGCAGACACACACTTAAGAAATATATTCAAATAATGATGACATAGTATAGGACTGCAGAAAGATAGAGTGAAAGGAGTGAAAGTGAGAAGGAGAGGTCGTGTAGGGGACACTAGGACGGGAGGTTAGGAGCGCTTTTGTCCTATTTTCCACGTCGAAATGTTACACACGCACAATACACAATACACAAGTGCTGAACAGGATTATCCAATGGAGTGTCAATGGAGGCCATGATTATTGTACATCTGTATGATTTAAACACTCTCTGGAGGCAATGCACACATTCATACACTCTCACTCTTTTATATGCTCACGTACCGTCCTCTTTTACTTTCCACACACACACACAAACACACACACACTTCTATCTTGTGCAGCAGGAGTCTAATGGCACAATGTGTTAGAAGCATTAGGCAAGCACAAATCCAAAAAGTGCTCCTCGGCCTGCTATCATGTGTCTTGGCTCATTGCAGTCTGGTGTATACATTGCGCTCCATCTGTGAGTCACTCGTCTCCTCTAGAGAGCTCTAAAGCCTGGCCACGCCACCATGTTTGCAGAAGAATAGATGGAGCACTATTATTTTTAAACGCTTTCGTTTCGCGGCCAGCGGAACAGGTCCAAGCTTAGTGCAGCCCTCGTTCGAAAAAGGTATATAAGAGTAGAAGTTCAAACGTACCAACGATGTTTATCTTCGCTTTCCTCTCCCATCCCTCTCCAAAAATCATTCTGAGTACAAGAAGGAGAAGTAGAAATAGAAATAGCGACAGGAGTAAGGAGAACAAAGTGGAAGAAACTACCAGTTTTGATATGAGCCTTGTAAAGTTTGGATGGAAGAGAAAGTGAAAAGAACCGATGCATTTTTTTTACACGACAGAGGAAGTTGACTTAAGGAAAGCTTCTATTTTGGACACCGCTCAGTTTTAAATAGAGGCTCAGGTGATCAAACGGCTCCGTTTCTGCCTGTCGAATGCAACCTTTTGCCTTGATTTGACCAACGGAAATAACGCCTCACCTCAGGACCTGGAATTAAAACAGACTCCACCTTATGCTCTGGTAGCTTCTGTGAACTTGGGGATTTTATTTTTGTTTGGTGTGTGTGTGTTTATAATGTCATGTTTTTCACATCACCTCCCTGTCTTTGGCAGGTCCAGCCACCTGCACACACTAAAAAAAGCGCTGACTTGTCAAGGTCAGGGGTCAAGGGATGGATGTCGGGGGTGTTTATGGCTGTACGGCCACGGTGTTGGGGAATGTCCGTGTGTTGACTACAGAGTGGGGGTTTGTTCCAGGCACAGAGAGAGGGAGGATAAAGAGAGAGAAAGTCCTGTATAAAGGAAAGATATAAGAATATGTAAATACTGAAGTGAGATAAATGACTGTTAAAAGTAACACAATAGATTCGGCTCCAACATTCCCTTCTGCTCATGTATTACCTGTCTCATGTAAGGCGCTGATTAATCATCACTCCTTTTGAACATCCAAGAAGCGCTTATTACAGAAAAAAAAGCCTTCTTTATATTTTTCAGCTGACCCAATTTTGGCCTAACCTCTATTTTCCCTCTTGAGGCAAAACCGTTTCTTTCCTACTTCTTAAAATATCTAACGTAGACTCGAACGTGGACTAAATATAATCTGTAAACACCACAATTACACAAGTGTCTGCAGAACGCCTCCGAAGCTGGCGCTAAAGTCCAAGCTAACAATAGAAAAAAGCCTCAGAGCACAGAGGGACTTTCTCTCTCTCTCTCTCTCTCTCTCTCTCTCTCTCTCTCAGCTGCATTTTATAGCACCTGAAACCAGAGCCAGGCTAACAGAGCAGAGTCTGTTCAGCGCCACTCTATAGCCAAGCACGTGAACGAGGGAGAGAGGAGAGACCGATGAGCAGGGTCGAGAAAGGGCTTGGATTCCTATTGGTTCCAGTTTTGTAAGGTCTTTGTAAGGTCTTGTGTGTTTGTAAAAGAAAGACAGCTACACAATCTGCATATACAGATGTACTGATGTAAATCCACAGGGTTTACTTAAACACTAAAAGCTTTTCTAAGTGTGTGTATGTGTTTGAGGACACACAGCATTTTACAGTTTATCACTACCACTCGCTCACGTGCTCTACGGCCCCTGAAGCCCTCCACTCGAAATATCTATATTTTTTTGCGTCAATTTTGGGCTTCATATTTACATCACCAGTTGCGCTTCGCCCGGTTCGCTTGTCGTGTCACAGTAGCTATGTTTACATTCAGCCTAGTGAGCTGTTACTCATCCAACTGACAGCGCAGAACAAATAAATAAGGACTAAATCACGAGCGTGTACGCCGGTATAGGAAACGAATCAGCAATATGAAGCACAAAGCCCTCCATCATAAAGAATTTCACATGTCAAAAATCTGTTACTATAGAAACTATAATCTAATAGAACAAGTGGATTAATATTAAGAGCTGCTGTTATAGGATGTTACTCAACATTTTCTGACCAATCACGGTTGAGAATTCAACACAACTGTTAACGTACTCGTTGGAACAGAGTATACCGTGGATAGGCAGAATTAAATTTCTCAGACCAGGTGATCTGAAATCTCTATTACGCAAATTACATTTTGTCTGCGAAGTGTGTTTTGTCGAGATTGATATGATTTAACAGACAGAGTCAGAATTGGGTAAATAAACGGTTACACGTGACTTCTCCTCGCTGTCTCTATTGCACTTCGTGACGCCTTAATAACTGTGATCCTGTCATGTAACCAGTTTGCTATGGTGGATTGAGGGTCATTGATTTTGCAGGCTAGTGAAAGCATCCTTGTCTTGGCGCTGTGAACTCTACAGCTGTCGTCCTCAAACGTGGGAGTGTTAATGTTTGGTTCTGCTTGGACGTGAAGCACGTGAGTCTGGCCAACAACTGACCATCATTTTTATGCCAAGTTATATTTATCCAGGTGCATAACCTTTCACCATTGTACAATCAGACGCTACTATTCGTAGACGCATTGGATTTTTTTTTGTCTTTGGAAAGATCGATAGTCAAACTGATTAAAATTATGCCTAGGGATTATGTTACATTTCAGCCTTCAAGAGTTGAACCCATTTAATTGTTGCTTTTATGTTCTCAAATTTATTGCACTTTGCCCTTCCATCTCTCTCTCTCTGTCTCTCTCTCACCATCTCTCTCTCTCGCTTTGTCTCTTTCTCTCTCTCTCTCTCTCTCTCTCTCTCTCTCTCTCTCTCTCTCTCTCGCTCGCTCTCTCTCGCTCGCTCGCTCTCTCTCGCTCGCTCGCTCTCTCTCTCTTTGTATCTCTCTCTTTGTCTCTCTCTCTCTTTGCCTCTCTCTCTCTTTCTCTCTCTCTCTCTCTCTCTCTCTCTCTCTCACTTTGTCTCTCTCTCTCTCACTTTGTCTTTCTCTCTCTCTCTTTCTCTCTCTCTCTCTCTCTCACTCTCTCTCTCTCTCTCTCTCGCTCTCTCTCACTCTCTCTCTCTCTCTTTGTCTCTCTCTCTTTGTCTCTCTCTCTCTTTGTCTCTCTCTCTCTTTCTCTCTCTCTCTCACTTTGTCTCTCTCTCTCTCACTTTGTCTCTCTCTCTCTCTCTCTCTCTCTCTCACTTTGTCTTTCTCTCTCTCTCTTTCTCTCTCTCTCTCTCTCTCTCTCTCTCTCACTTTCTCTCTCTCTCTCTCTCTCTCTCTCTCTCTCTCTCTGTGCAGTGGTCATATGCTCTGGAGAAGCCGAACACAGGCAGCGTGTTCAGCCTGGCCTGGTCTGCTGATGGCACTCAGCTAGCAGGAGCATGTGGGAACGGCCAGGTGATCTTTGCTCACATTGTGGAGCAGCGTTGGGAGTGGAAGAACTTTGAGATCACACTCTCCAAAAGACGCACTATGCAGGTACTCAACTACACACGTCCAATCGTATGTGTGGTGAATTTCGCCGTCCATGTTTCACCCAGCAGTTACTGAATATATATAAATGGACGAATGTCATTCTAAACAGGATCTTTGTCACATGCTACAGAGGTTCAGACGTGACCATGTTTGTATTTCTATGTAAATAGAACAGGCCTCAGCCCTGCATTAGCACTTTGCTGCCTCGTGGATCTTTTTAAAGCTTACAGAAACAGGGCTTGTGGTTTGTTCTTTTGTATGTATGGTGACTTGGATCTGATCCCAGCTTTTAGTCCAGGACAGTTGGCCAGTTTCCCAGGTGTAAGGACTTGAGCACTCCTCTTTGTAATACCCCGCTGTTATCAGACAGAAATCCTCACTGGTGTGTAAAAAGCCTTGTGAGATGCTTAACCACATTATAATGAGATAAAACACACAGACACACACACACACACACACACACACACCAAAATCTGTCCCAGACATTTTAAACTCTGTTGGCTTCAAAAAAACAAAATAAAAAACCTTTATCATGTTATATGTTGTGTTTCTATCCATGTACGTACGCATCCACATTAACACCAAGTGAACTGGATAGCAGTGCTCGGTAGCGCTAACTGACCCGTTTCGCAGCTTCCTGAGAAAAACAGACGCGCTGTCATTATTCCTGGCTTGGCTTTGATGGAGGCCTGCACAGTGTCAAAGCCCTAAAGCCAGCAGCAGCATCCTTCAAAATCCTTCCAGCTGTTCCTAGCTCTCACAGACCTGCTGAAAGCTGAAGGAGAGAGGCCTGTTCTTTGTTCCATTGTTTACATACGAAGCATTGTGAGTCAGATTACGTCCCAGCAGTCCAGCAGCGCAACGTACCAAGCGCTCTCACAGTCCACGAGAAACACAGCCGACTAGTTCATTTCCAGGTGTGAGGATCGGACGACGTTCAGCGTTAAACCATATACGAGGCACATCATGTTAGGATAAGACCCTGTTTAATACTGTGTTAAAATGCATTGCTCTGATGTATGGTTTATAAAATGCCTACACTATGAACACCTCTGAAAACCACAGACGTTTACCGTCGCACGCGTCGCTTTAAGGTGACGCTTTAATTCTTTTTAGCTCCTAAAATCTGAAGACATACAGTATAAAGTTTCCTTTCATTTGTTATCTACATCGCTTCATCTTCATCAGTATACTGTGATCGACTTTCACATTTAGATGCTTATTATTTATTATATTCGGTTTTGTGCACCTATATGTTAAGTGCTGGATAAATATTTTTATTTTCAATATAATTGTCATAATAATAGTTATTAGCATTGTTTTTATTTTGAGGAGGATGATGATTGCTATTAATCATCATCATCATCATCACCACAGACACACACATTATACAAAACTATATGTAAATATATACAGTTTTCAGTTACCAACAGATTTATCCACATTATTTTCGAGAACCAAGATAGCAAGGAAGTATAAAAAATATACATAATAATAGGAAAAGGTGGGAAAAGGGAAGGACATGACATGACTGTGTGAGTGTGTGTTCAAGATAAATGAGGGGAAGCGGTGGAGAAAATAAACAGCTATCGAATTCATTCCGATTGGCCAGAAAGTTTCGATCCATTTGAAAAAATACTCGTAAAAAAACTCTGATATTTGTAATAGCGTTTCTATAGTAATTGTCGCTCTAGAAGAACAGATCGATGTGATGAAGCTTCCGATGTTACAGCGACACGATGTGATGTCTCCAGTGACAGAGATAAAGGTTCAGCACAGGAAACTTTGCAGGTTTGTGATTCCTCTAGAAAGTAATAATCTCCATATTATTGGCTTCACAAAAGAAAAGAAAGAAACAATAAGCTGGAGAGGAAGGAGGGATACGACTTATTAGAAGCACAACCACCCAGTTATTGGTTATTTTCCTATAACACCTATTTTTTCTTGTGTCTGTCACTGTATCTGAAGCCTGTTCGTGCTTGAAGTGATAGTCGCATAGTTGCGTTCTTCGATCCTTTATTGACAGAACTTCCCTCAGATGTCCATTTTACGAAACTTCCTGTTTATTTCTCGGTTCAGTTAAAAGTTTGAGATATTATGTATGTGTTCTACAAGATGTCGCTTTAATCTCAGTTAGTTGTTGTATTATTTAACTCCACCGCTTCCTATGTTGTATCATCTGAAAGTTTTTGCTGAATAATTTATACACCTTCTCCAGAAGAAGCATACGGGCATTTCCTGAGTGCATGCACTGCTAAAGTAAATGAATTGCCCTAAGCAGAGAGGTGCGAGGTAGTAGTTGATTTGTAGTGTATCTGTTGATTTCATGGGCTGCAGTAAGGAAACATGGTGTGTGTGTGTGTGTGTGTGTGTGTGCGTGTGCGTGTGCGTGTGCGTGTGCGTGTGCACCATTATGCCATAAGCCTCTGAGTGTAGGCAGTGACAATGGCTAGCTTGTCCAGGAGCAACCACCACTGGAGTGTGTTTAATCTCACGCAAACCGCAAGATATTTTCTTGCGTCTCTCGTGTGTTTCGTATTTTACTCCCCTGTGCATGCACACACACACACACACAAATACACAGACACACACACACCCTTGTTATAGATAGCCCTTGCTGAGTTAAGTTTGCGCAAACCAAACAACCCCATGTCTTCAACTGTTTATTTTCTCCACCGCTTCCCCCATTTATCTTGAACACACACTCACATAATGTCCTTCCCTTTTCCCCCTTTTCCTATTTATATGTATATTTTTCATATTTTTTTATACTTCCTTGCTATCTTGGTTCTCGGTTTACCTCTTTGCGGCATCTCTTCTTGATTTTATGATGAACTGATTTAATTAAAGCAATAAGAGTAGTAAGAATATACAGCCTGCTAAAAATAACCTGGATAAATATGTTTGGTAACTGAAGATATTATTATAATAACAGAAACAATAATAATAATAATAATAATAATAATAATAATAATAATAATAATAATAATAATAATAATAATAATTATTATTATTATTATTATAAATAAAACAAAAATAGAATTATCACCAAAAAAAAAATTAATGTCCATACATTATTATAATAACAACAATAATTATTATTATTACATTGACAACATATATATATATATATATATATATATATATATATATATATATATATATATATATATGTATGTATGTATATAAAATAAAGAATATGTTTTTTTTTTGTTTGTTTGTTTGTGTTGTAGGTGAGGAACGTGCTGAATGATGCCGTGGACACTTTGGAGTTCAGGGATCGAGTTATCAAAGCGTCACTATCTCATGGTCATCTGGTCGTGGCCACCGCCCTGCAGTGTTTAGTCTATAGGTATTTACACCCTTTACACTCTCTTTTCAGCTTTTACTTTAGTTTTTCATTCCCTTGCTTTTTTTTTTCCTGCTCCACATCGGGACCGTACTGTGACTCACCCTGTAACCATGAGCTCATGCGGTTCTGCAGTCTGACACTTACTGCTCTTATGATTTTTGTATCCTGACCTTTTCACTTAAGTCTGTTTTATTTGGTCTCAGTCAGAGTATTTTGGGAGTTTTAAATAATAATAATTATTGGAAAAATATTATTGTGCTAATAATAAGAACAGTGTTCTCTTCTTGGACAGCACTAAAAACTGGAACACGCCACTGATATTCGACTTGAAGGACGGCACGGTCAGTCTGATCATCCAGGCCGAGAGGTGAGAGTCGTTTCTCATTATGTTTTATCTCCGAATCCAAACGTTCTGAGGTCATATCCCATCAGATGCCATGAGCAAGTTAGAATCCTAGTACTACTTATACTAACACGATTAAATAATTAAGGAATAAGACATGAGAAAAATAAACAACATATTATATGATGAAGACCAAACGCACTTTATTCCTTTTTTTACACAGCCAAAGAGGAGCATTTTTAAATCTTGTGTAAAAAAGATAGTTACTGTTATTACTTGTATTATTATTATTATTATTATTATTATTATTATTATTATTATTATTATTATAGCAGCTATAAACGCTCATTTCCTCACCAGCTTCCTGTTTTTCTCTCTTTTAAACTTAATAATTCCACAAAAAAGGAGCTAGAATTCTTCATACAAATATAATTGGTTAAAATAATGAGAAATGTCAAAATAAAATGTACTTTTTAAGTCAAAATATCAAGACGTTATGTCAGTATGGTGTTAGCACGAACAAATAACAAGATATCTCACAGTAATTGATTTTGTAAATGAAAATAATGAGTTTGTCAAAATAATAGAAGTCAGATTTTTGAGAGTGTCAAAAATCAATGAAAAATCAGAACAACAATCAATATCATGGTAAATAATAATAATCAATATGAATTATATTATAATGCAATAATAATAATCAATATAATGTGTTAAATAATAATAATATTCCATATAAATTATATTATGTTATAATAATAATCAATATTATATGTGATTAATAATAATAATAATAATAATAATAATAATAATAATAAATATAATATATGTTGAAATAACTTTGACATCTTGAGGTAATATTAAGTAAATATATCAAAATAATATTTTAGTTTCTAAGGGAAAATAATGAGATATTATTTAAATGAGATGCTGTGCGATTGACCGCGTTCAATTGCTTAATTAACATCTCATTACATTAATTAACGTTCAGTTAACATCTCAAACCTTTTCAACAACGATCCGTCTGCATCGTTAGACTCGGATCGCCGTTAGACTTCGTATTATAGAATTACAAAAATAATAATAAGATATTCCAAATAGAGTTTTCACATAAATCTGTGACTTAAATTACTGTCAGAGAAAAGGAAGGATTAAGAGAATCAAACTATGAACACTTTAACAGATCAGTTCAATAAAGTTAACTGAATTATAAGCTCATCTTTCTAATACTTATAAACTGGTTGAACTGACAGCAGTAACAGAAACAGCTGATGCTATAAACAATGCTGGATAAAGTTATGGATATTTGTTTGTCCTTCTCTAGATACCCCCCCCCCCCCCTTTTTTTTTGCCCCTCCCCTGTGTATCCAGGGCTCTTCTATCACACACCTGCCAAAGCAGTGTGCAGTGTTAGCCAACAGTGAAGTACATTTGAACCGAGACCTGCTCATGTGGAAAAGCGATCTCCATTAGTCATTGGCTATAATGGTTATACTTCTCCAAGGTTATTGTTCATCAGCTCAGTGAAATGAAGCTTTTGGATCGTTGCGAGCTTTTCTTCCCTCTCTTATGAAACCTCGTTTGGCAGGGAAGCAATTGCCGCTTTGGGTTCATTGTTCTCATCCATTTAGGGGAAAAAAAACACTTCGTAACAGTCGTGAAGTTTTTAAAGCAACGGTAGAAATTATAGGCTCTCTTCCCCTTTTGTTTGTTTAGTACGTTGTTTACTGAAAGGTTCAATTATGGCTATGGTATATAGCAAACTCCTCCATCTTTTTCTCATACTCCTGTTTTTTTCCTGTGTTTTTTTTGCGCCTTGTCTTCCATGTAGTCATTTCCTATTGGTGGACGGAGGAGGCATCTACGTGTACTCGTACGAAGGACGCCTGGTCTCCGCTCCCAAGTTTCAAGGCATGAGGACGGACATTCTGAACGTGCAGACCGTCTCACTGAGCAATGATACCATTGCTGTACGAGACAAAACCGACGAGAAAGGTGCGACGCGCTCGACGTTTGGAATTCCATTTCGTTTCACGTCTTAGGAACGCCTTGTCACGCCGTATCGACCCCAGTACAAGTTTCCGTATGTGGGAAATGATTATCAAACGAGCGTTCTTGCCTTTCGATCCCTCAGAGTAACCTAGAATCATGCGAGTATCCTGAGTACAAGTGCAGCTAGTTTTAAATAACTGGTCAAATCTTCACCTCACTATCAGGTCTACATTTGTTTTGTCACGTCTGTAAGTTTTCTCACAGCTCCTCTTACGCCCGTCTGATTCCAGGCCCTGGAGTTATTGTGAAACACAAGTGGACACAGCGGTATGGCAGCTACACTCGGGTTGAGTTTGCGTTGGCCTGCGTTTCTGAAAAACCTTCAAGACGAAGTCATTCACTCGGTTTTTAGCTTTAACTTCAAAAACAGTTAAGCTTTTGGTCGGATGAGAATTTACAAAACAATGACTAAGCCCTTTTTCCACTTGTGCTCAGATTTATTCATTTACAAGCGAAATCCTGGCCAAATGCTACAAGTGCTTCAAAACTCAGCTTTTACTAACTGACCAGAAACAAGTGCAAGATGGGTTTGGAAGAACAGAGAGAGCTACAACACACACACACACACACATGAAGAACGATACAGCTTAAAGCGATTAAAAAAGAACAAAAACAACTAAACAATAAAGAAATATAAATGCGTAACAATAAAAGCCACATATATTGTTCATATTACATAATAATATTAATACAAGTTTGTTAAAAATCTAAATGACCAACGAATTAACAATTAATACATGACCATTTTTTAGAGGAATAAAATAAATGCATAAAAACACTAATACGCAGTAAATATTCTGGGTATATTAAAGGATAACATTAATAAAAGTTCAACTTTGTGCATAGGAAATAAACAGTAATCACATTAAAAATGGTAATCTGTTAATTATAACAACAACCTGCAATAGATAGAATAATATAAAGTAATATTTATAACGATAATGAAAATAAAATGAAAGTATTGGTACAAGAATAACCTAGTGATCGAATTATACTATTATTTAATTCATGTTTAGTATAAATTATTGTGTAAATGGTGCTAAGCTTGTGTACGTGTCGTTTGTGCCTGTATTATTGGTGTTTCTCTTGAGGAACGGGGTTATAACGTGCCTTTAGATTTAAGCTTCGTAATCGGATCGTCATTACTTTTAAGAACGACGCTTTAACTTCGCGCACCTTTCTAATAAAGGAACATTTTCACGGTTGAGCAGACAGTATTATTGTAATTAGCATAACGTTACACAGATCGTAGTACTGAATTATTCACAGCATATTGTTCTCTAAAGAAGCCATTAGGAATATTTTGTGTAATATGACATTTTTCCAAGCGAAACCGGCTCCGTGTTTTGGCGTGATAATAGCTGGCATTCGTGTGACCAGACGTTATGTTTAAAGATTGTTTTCCCTGTCTACGGTTAAAGACGTTCATAGTCAGTCAAATGGCATCGCAATCCCGCGGATGATTACGTAATCATCTGAGTGAGTGATACTGATGAATTGTGCACAGTTTGACCTGTGACATGAGCTAACAAGGCAAAAAAAAAAAAAAAAAAAACAACTTAAATGGAGCTCATGTTCTGCTTGTGTTCATTTTTTTCAGTCATCTATTTGTTCGATGCTCAAACAGGAAAACCCATCGGTGATGGCAAGCCTTTAACCCACAAGGTAAATTACTCTATAATTTTAAGTACATAAGGTGTTTTTTTTATTTTTTATTTTTTTATTTCTATAAATGTACACAAGTGTAATATACAGTACTTACTATTCACATCTGTAAAGAACTCAACTGCACCTTTGTGTATTATATATATTTGTATATATCTTTTTACTCTTTTAGTCCATGTAATATTTTTTGTGTTTATGTATACACTATGTTTAGTAGAGCTCCTGGAAACACAACACATTCCTTGTGTGTGTTCACACTTGGCAAATAAACTGATTCGGATTAGCAGGATTTTTAAAATAACTCTGACGACGTTGACATTTTTGCCGACAAGCTTTTTTCCACTAGATTTCACAGCATTCTGCTAGAGTATAGCATTTAATCTATTAAATAAATAAATAAATAAATAAATAAATAAAGTAATGACTGGGTAGCTATCAAGCTAAATACATAGACCAGTATTTAGAGCTATAATCTGTCCTGCACATATCTGTAATCTGAAACACTACACTGGGATGAAGGCATGTGCAGAAATCCATATTTTTATCATGTTTGTTTTTTTTGTTGTTTTTTTTTTTTTTTTTTGTAATTTCAGTTGATTTTACTTTTTCTTTCTAGAAAAGAAATATGGAAGCCTCTGTGGTCGTCCCCATGTTAGCAACAACCTTGTGATAATCTAGATAACTAGATTATTAATGGATTTATTTCCCCAACACAGCAAAATGTATAGTCGTATAAGCTCAAGTGCTACCTTTTTAGCTTTTAATGTTATGAGCAGCCTGAGCCTCAGTTAATGAGACCTTCATGAAGTTTTCTAGTAGGAATTCCGAGTTACGCTCTTTAGTAAAACATGGGCTACAAAAAGTTTTACTCCTTTGACTTTTTAAACGATTTAAAACAACGCACAGAGAACCTTTTAATCCACTTCATATTTACGCCACACGTCCACGGCTTTAATCAAAGCAAAGAGATGAACTAGCTGTTAATTACTCTTCAGAGGTGATGGAATATTATGAGAGCGTTTCCTCACACTCGAGTAATCACTGCAGGATTTAGTGCCACCCAGAGGACAGTCGGTGCATACAAAGACTTGGATGAGCTTGGAGAGGTCAAAGAAAAAGAGAGATAGAGAAGGAAAGAGAGAGCGTGGGGAGGAGGAGGAGGGGGGTAGGGGGTCTGGGACTAGAGTTGATGGGAGTAGCCAGGATCAGCAGTTACTGTTTGTCAGCATGTGTGTGTGTGTGCCAGCACTCTTCAAGTGCAGCTTCAAAACCCAGGAGTGTTAAAGCTAGAGCCAGCTGGATTTGTCTTCCACGCACACTCATCCAAACTCCCCATCCAAGCTCAGACACACACACACACGCACACACACACACACACACACACACACACACACACACACACACACACACACACACACACACACACACACACACACACACACACACACACACACACACCTCAACTTTACATGGTCTGAGTAAGGTCTGAGAGTGTGCAATGTCAGCCACTGATGTGTGTGTGTGTGTGTGTGTGTGTCTGTAGGCATGGTTTTATATTTTGGCATGTACCAAGTATTCATTGGGGACATTAAAAAAAACAACTGCAGATTTTATATAAACACTATTGACTAATGGTCAACAAGCAGTCTTCACAAGGATTGTAGTCTGTGTGTGTGTGTGTGTGTATGTGTGTAGGTGTGTGTGTAGGTGTGTGTGTAGGTGTGTGTGTGGGTGTGCGAGAGAGAGAAATTGGGGCTCAGGACAGCCTGCTCTTTTCTCAGCTGACTGACTTATTTACTGTTTAATGCTTCTTATGCTTCTTGTTGCCAGATCACTAATAACAGAATGTTTCAAAGCAATGCCAGTGATCTCTCTCAGACAGACACACACACACACACACGGATGTGATGGATATGCATTTTTTTTCCTAATCTCCCGTTACTATATTCCTGCTGGAGTGAGCTCATTATTCTCCGTCTCATTCTTCACGCAGCACCCTGTAGATGTTCTGCTCTCTCCATTAGCAAGTGATGGGAAACAAATTCCCAACAAATATCTGGCTACCCGAGCACGCAGGCGGCTGTCAGGAGCCGTCCGAGGATGACAGAGCTTAACCCGAAGATGCCCTCTCTCGCTCTCTTCCTTGCTCTCTCCTCGAGGAATGTCGCATTTGATATGCATTGAGCTCCGTTGCTGAACTAATCTTGGGATTAAGTTCCAGGCAGTGCGTTTGCTCGGTGTGTAAAATGGCTCTGTGTGCGTTCCATGACAGCACAGTGTTGCGTGCTGCATGCATTTCACACCCTCTCAACCCATCTCCAGCGTATCGTTCGCACAACAGTCGCACGGGCACGTTTCACCATGTACCATCTCAAGCCATGGATTAGCTGCCTAAAGACACGATAAATCTGTCATTGCTGAAATACAGACTTTCTTATTGTAAATGTTTAAGTTAAGCACCTGTATTATACCTGTATTATACTAACACATAGTTTAAGCTAATAAATCCTTATTATTTACAGGGTCAATGTCTGTCAGTCTGATACTGTCAGAAAACATGTAGAATCAACCAGTCTCTCTCTCTCTCTCTCTCTCTCTCTCTCTCTCTCTCTCTCTCTCTCTCTCTCTCTCTATTTTTCTTTCTCTGTCTCTCTCTCTCTCTCTTTCTCTCTCTCTCTCTCTTTCTCTGTGTCTGTCTCTCTCACTCTCTCTCTCTCTCTCTCTCTCTCTCTCTCTCTCTCTCTCTCTCTCTATTTTTCTTTCTCTGTCTCTCTCTCTCTCTCTTTCTCTCTCTCTCTCTCTCTTTCTCTGTGTCTGTCTCTCTCACTCTCTCTCTCTCTCTCTCTCTCTCTCTCTCTCTCTCTCTCTCTCTCTCTCTCTCTCTGTGTCTGTCTCTCTCTCTCTCACTCTCTCTCTCTCACTGTGTCCCTCTCTCTCACTGTGTCTCTCTCTCTCACTGTGTCCCTCTCTCTCACTGTGTCTCTCTCTCTCTCTCTCTCTCTCTCTCTCTCTCTCTCTCTCTCTCTCTCTCTCTCTCTCTCTCTCTCTCTGGCAGATGGAGGTGATGGTAATTGCCCTTGACCAGTGCGGACCCGCCAATGACAGGAAGATCGCCTTGATTGACAGAAACAACGACCTTTATCTGACCTCTGTGCGCAGGCTGGGCCGAGAGCAAAGCATGCACAAGATCGGTCAGACGACTCAGCGACACAGTGATACATTACATAAACCATTACACCTCACTTTCTTAGTAATGGTAATCACGAGGAGGCAAAATCTTATCCAAAGTAATGATTCCTGCCACTGATATTTAACTTGTATGTGCATTTCTTACATTAATCTCCAACACCATCTGTTTATTGTTATTTATATTCAGTTCCGATCAAATCCTAAATTGCTTGTAGTTCAGGGATGCATGCATCATAAACAGAGCCTGAGCCGGGAAGTGCTGCTGTAGTGTAATGCTCTTATTTATTTGTTTGTTTGTTTGTTTGGTAAAAACTTTTATGTTTGGTAATAACTTTTACCAGTTATTATATACACTTTTCATAGTTTTCAACATACATAATGCAGGTAAAGCCCATTTTTATTAATTTCTCTCTCTCTCTCTCTCTCTCTCTCTCTCTCTCTCTTTTCTTTTTTCATACAGGCTCTATGGTTCATACCATGGCCTGGAATAACTCAGCCAACATCCTGTGTGGAATCCAGGACAACCAGTTCACTGTGTGGTATTACCCCAGTGCTGTGTTTGTGGACAAGGACCTGCTACTCAACACACTCTTTACCAAGGATGCCAGGTGGCGCACACACACACACACACACACACATACACATACACATACACACACGTACACACACTTACGCACACACACTTACACACTCTTCACCAAGGATGCCAGGTGGCACATACACACACACACACAATTTCGCGCGCACACACACACACACAGACATTATAGGAAAATCCGTTCCCACCTTGAGCAGCTTGAGTGTGCATTTAATTTGATTATTAAATTAATTATATAATAATCATCCTCATCTACTTCTTCTTTCTCGCTCTCTCTCTCTGTTAATAAGACAAAAACTTTTCTATATCATGCCAAGCTGTAATTGGTTGTCCTTTCAATTAAGAGAAGGAAAAAGAGAAGCTGGAAAGTGAACATTGTTTATTGCAGCTATTCTATTGGTAATAACAAGAACTAGTTTGTTTCACAGATGTTTGACAAATATAAACGTAATATGCAATGGAAAAAAATAAAATAAAATGTCTTTGCACACACAATCCAGCTTTATAAGTTATTATCCTTCGTTAAGTGACCGTGTGCTCATTTTTCTCCGCAGCGAGTTCAGCAGCGCTCCACATATCCTGAACTACACGGGCACCCAGGTGACAGTGAGGCGAGCTGATGGTTCATTGGTGTACAGTGGCATGCCACCTTACCCCACCATGCTGCACGAGTACATAGGCTCCGCTCGCTGGGAGGAAGCCATCCATCTGTGCCGCTTCGCCAAGGTACACCTATCATCTGCAGTTCCTCAAGGGGGTTTCTGGTTGATAGACTCAAGAGTTCCACCTCCTCCATACATTTCCAGTAGGGTTCAGGGCAGGAGATTAGTCAAGTCTGGTCAAATCCTTCTAGAGTTTGTCGGTTTGTGGACACGGAGATTAAACATTTCTGTAATGTGTCTCTGTACACCACTGATGTTTTAGTCTAACTCTGAGAGCACACTGTGAAATCTGTCTGTCTGTCTGTCTGTCTTTCTTTTTGTCTGTCTGTCTTTCTTTTTGTCTGTCTGTCTTTCTTTTTGTCTGTCTGTCTTTCTTTCTTTCTTTCTTTCTTTCTTTCTTTCTTTCTTTCTTTCATGTATTTCTTTTTTTCCTTTCATGTATTTCTTTCATGTATTTCTTTCTTTCTTTCTTTCTTTCTTTCTTTCTTTCTTTCTTTCTTTCTTTCTTTCTTTCTTTCTTTCTTTCTTTCTGAGTGCTACATGCCTCCTGGGTCCTGTTTAAACAGCTCTGTAATTGTACTTATTTTCTTCAGTGACAGTTTGATAAAACGCAGCAATGCTTTTGAGAAAAAATGATAATGAGAAGACAAAACAGTCCAAGCTGCAGCATTGAGTCTGTCCATCCTGTGGTGGGAAAGTGGAGAGCGGTCAGTTCTCGCTGTATGTACAGTAGTTATGGAGAGCGTGATCTGACCCAGAGTGAGACACACAGACTGAGAGAACTGTTTTAACGTGTCCTGAGGCTAATGATTTCAAATTAATTGTTCCATTTGTAGAGACTTAAATTGCTTGCACATTGTGAGCTGTAAAAGAAGACAAGCTGGACATTGGACACATGGCTGAGCTTTCCAGAGCCTGGGAAAGTCCCGTGTAAACTAGACCTTAGACCCGGATTCACGCACACACGCACATAAACACACACACACACACACACACACACACACACACACACACACACACACACACACACACACACACATAAACACACACACGCACATAAACACACACACACTCACAAACACACACACGCGCATAAACACACACACATAGGTCTGTACTTGCACAGACAAAGTGACTCGTTTACTTTGTTTACTTCGTTTATTCCTTTTTTTTTTGCTTCCTAATTTATTTTTACTGATTTTAATTTTTAAAAGGTGCTGAAAGAATGACTTCATTTCCTTCCATGTGACTCTCCCTTTTTTTACTCATTAAATAACTCTCTTTCTCTTCACTTATTTATATTTATTTTTACATTTACAATCATGTGTATTTGCTCACTTCCTCCTTTCCTTACTTACTTGGATACTTATGTACTTACATGATCAGTTTCTTGCTTACTTATTTACTCGTATCCTTACTTTTCTTACTTAACTAACCCCCCAGCTGGGGAGAATGAAGGCTAATGTGTGCAGGAGCTCTCAGACACTCATGATTGGTTAGTGTCATTGTGATTGACAGGGGAGAGACAGTAAAGCCATCCTAAAGCCATCCCTCCAGAGAGCATGACATGTTAGCCCATAGAAAGTGACCATTACACCAGGCACATCCCGGCAGAACACTAATCCTGATCATTTTACAATATCAAGCCATATATATGTGACATATATGTGTGGACAGAGAGAGAGTTGACATGCTGTAAGCGAAGGATTGTGGATATTGAATTTAAATACATTTTAAGCATCAGCTGTTTTACCGAACGCTGCAGGTGTAGAAGTGATTAGTCTTTAAGCCCACAGATACGTCTATTATGAGAGAGAGAGAGAGAGAGAGAGAGAAAGAGATAAATGAGTCATGAACTGTCTCTCATCTGTTTTCCTGAATCTCTCTCTTTCACTCTTTTTATTATTTCCCAGTAATTCATGTATTCTTTCCAGTCTAGGTTTCTCACGTCTCAGCAGATTTTCTTTTTTTTTTCTCTTTTTTTGCTAATCTTCAAGTTTTAACAAAGATCAGATGTTAAGATCATTTGTTCACTACTTTTCCTAGTAAATCAAGCATTATTTTTTTGTTTGAGTTTGGTTTTGTTGCTTGTACCCAGTCGTCCAGATCTGCACTAAATGCTCCACTAAGTCCTTTTTTTTTTTCATATGCAATATGCAGTATTTATTACTTTTGTTGTTGCCTGGTGTTTGCGCAGTTATAATTGCGTGTGCGTACGAGCCTTTAGCAGATGGAGTGTCCGCTCTGGATCGCCTGATGCTCCAGTGGTTTTGTGAGGTAGTGCCAGCGTGGTTTGAATTTGTTTCTAATTAGTTTGCGTCTCACCATTTACCATTTACCGTACACAACCAACCTCCACCCAGCAATTAATGCACACAGCAGGCTGCTGTGTTCTTGCTCCTCATCCTCCTGGCATTATGACGCTTTAACCGCAGACCCAGAGAGCGTTCCAGTATGCAATTACTCAACCGTCAGTACTCACACTATCTGTCCTGTTACAGCACACTCTATCCAGGCTCTTACTATAGTTTTCACATGAAGTCTTCCTTGGTCCAATGCTAGCTCTTACAGTATGATATAATATTAATATTACAAAAAGGTTATTTTATTAGGTTGCGCTTTTTTCTTCACTCATTCTTGTATTTTTTTGCTATAACTCTTCAAAGACAAACTTTTTCTGGTCTTTTTTTAAAAAGATTTTCAAGCTTGAAATTGTCTTTCAATTGACAGATAATTTGCTTCTTTATAAAACATAATTGAAGACAATTTCAGGGTAGAATTTACAAGAAAGTTAAGACAATGTTGTAGACTGCTATATTTAAACCATGCCTCGTGTCAGTTTCTTACTACTTCGTCACTTCTTTCTTTCTTTCTTTCTTTCTTTCTTTCTTTCTTTCTTACTTACTTTATTTGCTTGCATACACACATAACGCTATATATTTGCTTGCTAACTGACCACCTTAATTACTCACTTTCTTATTTACTTGCTTGCTTATTTTTTACTTAGTTTGTTTACTTGCTGACGTTTTCTGTAACTTAATACACAAAAGATCGTGATGCATCTATAAGTTTTTAAAGTGAGCACGCTGTTCAGCAGGTGGAGTTTGGGGGGGTCGGTGGGGATGTGATGAGGAACAAGGTGACGTGGGGACTCTGTATTTCTGGTAAATTGCTGCGGCGTGGTTCTTCCCGGAGAAGGAGTGAACAGGGAGGTGGAGGAGGGTGGCTGAGCCAGGAGGAAGCTGGGTAAAAGTGAGTCCAGGGTTTTTCTGGGCCACCAGAGTGACACACACCACAGGGCAGTGACTTCACCTCTGGAGTGCTGGAGATCCTCAGTGAGCACCAAGCAGCTACAACGCGCCTTGGATACGGTGCCAGAGCAGAGCAGGAATATTTTGTTTTGTGAATGTGTTGGGGTTTTATTTCTTTGTTGATTGATTACACCATACCTACTGCTCGTTTTTGTCTGTGCTTTGTTAATGCCCGTGTTTAAATTCTTGTTCGGTCTCAGGGCCGTGCTCCTGCACCGATCCCTCTGTTCCGCCCTGTCTGTTCTCCTTCTCTGCAGTTAATTAATCGATCTGCCCCACAGCGCCACAGTAACAAGCCTCATACAGAGAGAGAGAGAGAGAAACTGGGCCTATTAACATCCCCGTCCCAGCTTAGACGCCAGTCTAATGACCTTCTTGTCCTTATTATCCCTCTCTCAGGTCATGATATCATCTGAGCATCAGCACCATCTTCAAATGCGCCTATGCTCTCACACAAAACACAACCACAGCTGGAAGACGCCGCACATCAGCTTTAACATCCTCAACCACTTACAGTGCTTCGTTTTGTTTTTTTTCTCTGTCCCATCTCTGTCATTTTGCTTCATCGTTACAGTTGAAGTGAAGTGTAACGTAAACACAACCTATAACAGTTTTTCCAGAGATGTCCTTCGGCCCGCTAGTCTGTCCCACCAAACGTTCCCAATAACGTAGTGTTGTAAATATTTTAAATACAAAGACCTGAGCTAATAATTGCACATGAACAAACTTTTACAAGTTGCAACCTCACCTCGAATGCAGCATAAATATTTAATTCTGACTGTGGTGCAGGAGAATGGCAGACATTTTAACAGCCAGTATCTGATCACCCAATAAATTATTTAGGCCTAGGTCTGTTTTTGTTACGTTCACTTTTTTCACGTGAGGAAATCGCACAAAGATTGCAATCGTTTTAGAGCTATTTAAGGGAGACTGACTGTTTTTACCAGCATCTTCATCTGGCTCCTTACACGACAGGATCTTTGCAGAAAACCTAATAAATAAAGACAACAAAGTATGTTATAGACGACAGAGAAAAAAATGTACAGAACTGTCCTGATTTTTCCAGATTTTATCCAACCTGTTTTCCAAATACCACTTCACATAATCCACTTTTATAAGTCTTCATTCTGCCATCACAGATTAACATCTCCATCTGTTAGTCGCATGCATGCTGACAACAAAATGTTAAGAAGAAGCATTAAAATAAGCAGTCTAATCAAACGTATCTAAAGCCCACGATATGAATCTTGAGTTTCTGCTTGCTGATAAACCGAACGTTGTCATCTGTGTGTTTGTGTGCATATTGCAGGATCAGGCGCTGTGGGCATGTCTGGCTGGTATGGCCATGGCTAACAGAGAGCTTAACACAGCTGAGACAGCTTACGCGTCCATCAGAGAGGTGAGCATACATTATAAATGTGCACCTTTCTGAGCCGTACGTTATAAATTAACGCTTTGTTCAGATCTGCTTTTAAAATGAAAGGGCCCTCTGTTTCTCTCTCTCTCTCTCTCTGTGTTTTGTTTATGCTCTCTATAGGTGGATAAAGTGCAATATATAAAATTTATAAAGGATTTGCCCTCTAAGGAATCCTCCCTGGCTCATATACAACTCTTCAGCGGACAAGTACAAGAGGCTGAAGCTACATTATTGCAAGCAGGCCTCATATACCAGGCCATTCAGATCCACATTGACCTCTTCAACTGGGACAGGTTAGATGCTGTGTGTAAATGTTTTGTGTGTGTGTGTGTGTGCATTTTTCTCTAACACAGCTGTTTCCTCAGAGCTCTGGAACTGGCAGTGAAGCACAAAACCCATGTGGACACCGTCCTTGCACACAGACAGAAGTTCCTGCAAGACTTTGGCAAAGAAGAAACCAACAAGCGTTTCCTGCAGTACTCCGAAGGGGTGATCTCTCATTTCTCCTTCTCGTTTTTCACTCCTAATTCTGTAAGATAATAGAATTCAATACGCAGAAAAGGCTTGAACAAGCCATCATCGAGGAACGATTCGAGATAGAAACACAAGACGGATACTCCGTGTTAATTCGAGTCATGAAGCAGAATAAAAACATCAGATAGAAGAAATCTGACGTAAGGTACTCCTCGTGACAGGAAGTCAGACAGAACAGTGAAACACGACACACTGATAATCTGGCTTGGCCTTCAGTTGGGAGGATTTTCATCAGATGGAAATCCAGCCAATGCTTTATTTCCTGTTGCAGTATATCATTTTTAAATGGACCAGAATTCAAATGAATAATGTAGGCATAAGAGCACATAAGTTAGATTGGGTTCATCCTCCTCACTGCTGCTGATTTAATCAAGTAATCAGTAGCCCAGAACAAATACACAAATTATCCTTCCCAACCCAGCTATTGTTGCCCAGCGTGTGCTCAGGCATGACGTGTGTGTGTGTGTGTGTGTGTGTGTGTGTAGGTGGAGGTGGATTGGGAGAAGATCCAGTCCAAGATTGAGATGGAGCTAGCCAAAGAGAGAGAAAGAGCAGCCAACTCTTCTGTGAGGAGCAGCTTGGCCTCTCATCGCTGAAAAACAGACATTACCCAGCAATCTCTGCAGAACGGTTGTTCTGAGACCTGAGATCAGACTCCTTGAGTTGAAGTACTTTGGATAAGTAACTTTTGGGTCATTCGGTGTAATACACCAGTTATCTGTTTCCTCTTGTGTGTTCGTTGTGTGAGCCTGTTACTTCTTCTGTCAAGTAAATCATGTAATCATGTAAGCATTAAGGGACGTGGTAGCCTAGTGGCTAAGGCGTTGGACTGCTGATCGGAAGGTCATGAGTTTGAATCCCAGGTCCACCAAGCTGCCACTGCTGGGCCCCCATGCAAGGCCCTTAACCCTGGATACGCGAGTCTGCTAAATGACTGATCTCTTTATAAGCTAATTATGTATGCTGTCCTTTTTTAGATAAAACAAAAAGCCTTAATGATGTATAATAGCTGTATAATAAATACACACCTCTGTTGAAGTTTGTCTTGGCTTCTGTTTGCGTGACGGAGAAGAGCGAACCGACTTACACACCGACCGACGGAGCAAATCTACAAATTAGAAGGTTAACCCAGGGATTAGGAACGTACAGCGTGAAACATCAGATTATTAATAACTAGGATTCGTTGTTAACTCCAGGTAAATTATGAGCAGCATGAAACAAGATACCACAGAATTTCATTTCATTATTTCAAGCTCATGAACTTCTCAGAGCGTGCTTCATGACAAATTTGTCTGAACTACAAGACAAATGGTCCAGCTGGATTGTGAAACAACAGCAACACTAATAGGACAAAAAAAAACACTAAATGTTAGGCTACGTTTTAGAAAAGCAGCTACTCTGTAGAATAGGTGTTAGTTTTGTTTGCTCTTTTTTTTCTTTCTTTCCTTGATGCCGATTTCGTTTCGCCGATATCTCTCTCTCTCTTTTTTTTTTTAATATCTCCGTCCATCTTCCGGTCAATCGGTTCTTTTTTCCTGTCCATAACTGTTGGCTTCGTTCGTTCGACATGAAGAGGCCTCTGCACTGACATGTACTTAGCCGATCTGTGACGTATCATAAAACTAATGGCTTCCATCGGGTTCGTCGTTTTAAGTGAGTTACAGCCAAGCATTTGTGGTCTGTCTTGTACTCCAGACTCGCTGTCATCAAGCTCTATTGCTTCCGTGCCAATCGTTAGATATTAATCTCTGATTTTCTTTCAAGGGACAGTAAAGTGCTTAGATTTTAATAAGTGATGGATTCCAAGCATGTTAAATAGAAATGACTAAGAAACAGCAAACATATATTTTTTTCCTGAAAGATTATTTCTCTCTTACTTTTATTAAGTATAAACTATTATTGTTAAAACACACACACACACGCACACACACACTATCGCAGATTTTTCTACTCTCTATTTCACCACCACTACAAATGTGACCTTATATATCAGCTTTAGTCTGTGTGAATTTGTCTTTTTGCATTATTTCTGGTTAAAAAGTACAAAATGACCCCAAAAAAAAATCTAAGGCTGAATTATATAACCGACTGCGATAACATAAGTTGACGTCATGGCACACAAGTGAAACTGACTACGTTCTGCTTATGTCATTAAAACGTGGTCACATAAACGGAAACACTTTCCAAAGTGAGCTTCAGGTCAAAACGAGGTTTATTTCCGCCCCTAATATGTTTTGTTTGTGTTTCATATTTCTTATGTGTAATTCTATTCAGTCCTCCTGAAGGGAGATTTTTTACAAACTTTGTTGTTGGCCACAAATCGTTTTTTTTGTCTTGTCGAGTTTTGTCCATGGTGACGATAATTAATTATGCAACATAAACTTCATGAAACCTGCTGGTCTTCACCGCATCTGTTTTATTTATTTATTTATTTATTTATTCAAACACTGTCTATTTCCAGTAACACTAAAAGCTCCTTCCTTCTGTAGATCAATGCTTTTACAGTAAATCCCCACAAAATCCAAATCCAGATGTTGATTTCTTTTTTTTTTCCTCATCTGGTATGAATCATGTGTAAATTGTCCAGTGTTGATTTACACAATTTAGATGTATATCAGTAAAAAAAAAAATAGACTTACTGTGAATAGAGAGATCAGCTCCTGAAAGTATAAACACCATGAAAACAGCACTGCTAATGCCAAAGTGAAATATTTAGCATATGATCGTTCGAATACGGCCAGTTTTCCGACAGTGCGTATGTTTTGATTATGCAGTTTATACAGTATGTCCTGGCAGCAAAAACAATTAGTTCAGATTTTTGCTGTTTACTTGCAAAGACAGAGAAAGCCTGAACTAAGCAAAGGGAGACTGTGCACCAAACTGAAGGGACAAAAAAAAAATAATTTAAATCCTTGCTAAAGATATTCCCTTACTTGGAGTTTTGAAGATGGTGGTGCAAAACGTTGTTGCCTTTTTAAAAAAAAAAAAAAGAAAGAAATAAATAATCATCATGATGTAATTCAGTGCACCTGAAATTTGTATTGCTTTACAGTGACCATAGACACCATAGCAGCAAAAATAAATACCCCCCCCATCCCTACATAACAATCATATCATTTTTTGCCTTAATGTAGTGAAACATTTTAAATCAGTATTAATGAGTAATAATAATAATAATAATAATAATAATGGTATATTGTCAGGAAGGACTGTTTTATTTTTATTTTATTTTTTTGTTGAAGTCTTTATTAGACTTAAAATAATGCACTATACACCAATAGATATTGTTAACATGGTATTTCTCATATACCTGACGTTCTGAAAAAAATAAGGGCAAGACTCTTTATATATTCTGATCATATCCAAGTAATGTAATGATATTTCTGTACATTAATCAGGTTATTGCCTTGTTCTGTAAGTTCTGAAGTTAACTTTAATGTGCAGGGAAATGATGAAACCTTCTGAAAAGCATCCACGTTTGAACAATTCCTTGAAAGTGGCACTTTGTGTTCTCTGATCGATGAAAGGTATAATGTGTTTTGAATCCTGAAGTGACTGCAGATTTTATGTGGACAAGCTTGTGTTCTAACCAGAGAAGCAGGTTAAATAGGATGTTAATTAAAGGGAACATCTGCACGCAAAACATGCTCAGGTGGGATAAATATTCGTAAAAAAAAACAAAAAAAAAACTGTTATTATACAAATAGTCTAAAAAGTCATGCCAATTGATTCATGCAATGTCCACTCCTTTAGGACAGGTTCACTGTGGGAGCCGCTGGCTCCTCTGTGCTCAGTGAAAACGTCTTAACAAGAAGTCCACTTCTGGAAAAGAGAGACTTAATGCATGAGTGACGGAATGGCTATTGAAATGCCAGACCATGACTCAACGAGGAACGCATCACTTTCTGTAAAACCCTGTCCTAAGTGCACACGTCCCGAAGGGGCACTCGCACATTTTCATAGAGGTCAAAGACTCTGAACTGAGTTTTGGTGGTCAGTTCAAGTGTATAAATCCATAGCAAGGTGTGTGCAAGAATAGCACTAATTTATAATTTATAATTAAAAGCACTTTTACAGGGGGGGTTGCATCGAATCTCCAAAAAGCAGCTTGAACACCAGAATCCTGCTCATCTAATGCTCCATAATGCCCATTGATCTGGGCTCAATTTTTCCTCTATTTGAACAGCTAACGCTGTATTGAATAACTGCACTGCTGACACAAATTGTCTGTTTACAGAGGAAGTTTGATATGGATTGCAACGTTTAATTGCCAAAACCATTTTTATGCATCAGATCTAGCAACCTAATGACCGTGTATCTGAGTAATGTGTTTATGTTAAAGCCTTGTGCATTACAGGCCCATCATATTAGATAAAAGCAATCTTTGCAAAATGCTACATGATACAGGTCACAGGGAACCGGATTAATGAACTGCATGAAACCACCGGCCTTGATCAGAAACATCTTAGGCTTTTTTTTTTTTTTTTTGCTTGCTTGCTTTAAAACTCGCTTTATTGTATTGCACTTGGGATGTAAGCTCTTTAAAATCTTTTTAGAATATTACTGTTTTGAAAAGATATAATAGTCTTGCACAATTTACTACACCTTATTAAACACTCATGCTGGAAATATCATATTTTATAGGTCTCGGCCTGCTTGCCTCAACGTTTGCTGCACGTCTGTATTAACCAAAGATAATTAGTTTGGTTAATTAGCACAATTTTCTATGCAAGATTAAGGTCAGCTGAACTGAATTGTATATTTATATATATATATATATATATATATATATATATATATATATATATATATATATATATATATATATATATAAATTACAGCTGTGGAGTGTTATGGAGTGGGCTACTGCTTTAACCTGAGTCCATGCTGATTATTTTGCTTCTTGTCTCAGTATCATATAAAAAATCTAAATAGTCATATATTAGGGATATGACAGTGTCACAGTCTCCGGCCTTATAGATAAAACTGCACGAATATTTCTATCTCATAGCGTTGATTAATGTTGTTGTAAATATTCATTATTTATTCACTAAACACTTGCTGAAAATATCATTGCACAAATGTCACTATGCCTGCAGAGCTCCACTTCTTCCAAGCTCAGATACTCAGAGCTCCACACAGTCCAGAGTGTGTAGAGTCTCTTATAAATAGCATAGAAAAAAGGAACACAGCACTAGAAAAGTTCTGGGGTCATGAGCGACTCACCTACATTTAAAACCCACCGCCATCACTTATAATTGCACTTGAATTGGGATAAATGTGTTGTAGTGTTTGAGAAAGTAAAATGCGCGTCAAACAGAGTTTCTGAAGATCCTGGAGGCTTCCGGTCTCTCGCGCCCGACTCCAGCCGGCCTGACGCTTCCCCCGGCCGCGCGCACACTCTCCTCGTACGTAGGCAGGTCCTTCACCTCGTCGTAGGCCGGCGGCTGCAGAACGGGTGATGTGAAGCCGTCCACTCCGTCCATTCCTCCGCCGTCCTCGAAACGCTCCAGCAACGTGTCCTGCGACGCGGTGGCGCGCGCCCCTAACAGCGACTCGGGTTCCTGTGGCGCGCGGCCGCGTCGGCGGTGACGCGGGCACACGAGCCGCTGCACGAAGTAGCCCACGGCGAAAAGGGCGAGCAGGATCAGCAGCCCGGACAGCTTCCGTGCCAGCCAGCTCGCGTGCTCGGCGAAGGTGCGCAGCGGCAAATCGCAGCATCCCGTCGACGTGGCGCTGCCGTTGGCTCGGGCGCCACACTGAATCTCTCCGCAGCCGCGCGACGCGTCGCACACGCACACTGTACACAGACACACTAACGTCCCGACGTGGCGCATGCTTCAATCCTCGATGAGAAATCAGCTACGCGTGCATGAATGTTTATATTTGCGGAATTTAAAGCTGATATGTCACAAGTGCGCGGCGTCTTAACCGGGATTTTCTTCCCGTTTTCCCGGTGCAGGTCCCCCTCCTCGCTGTCTCTGCAAAGTGCAGTCGCTTCTCTCACATCATAAACGTGCAACAGAGAATCGATCGCTGACGTCGCCGGCTGTCCCGTTCAATGCATCCTAATCCTCCTCATCATCCTCATCCTCATCCTCAGATTAGCATTTTATTGTTCAGTTCACGCGCTGCTGCATGCAGCCCGTCTACAGAGCGCGGTGCACTACGTCAGAACCGCCGTGATGATAAAAATGCATTGCGTCGCGTCCCAAACGAGTTCTTCTCAGAATTAAATCTAACAAGTAACTATGGCTGTGGATCTGTGGGTTTATCAGGTGAAGACCGACTGCTTGCCTTCTGGGGTTTGAGACACATCTTGAAATGTCTGATGCTCTGGTAAGGTCAGTGAGTACACATGAATTTGGGACAGAGTGTTACTCTATAGACATACTAACCTTAGTCTTTAATTCAGACGTAGACTGCTTATTGGTACTGCAATTAGCCGAGCTCATCACCTCTGAGACCATCACCAGCTATAAAACAAGGGCAGCACTTAATAACCACCAAATATTCTCTGTGGATGAGTCATATTTAGACTGTATAGAAGAACCAACTGTATTGGATAATAAATGAATTATAGGTCACCTTTTAACCTTTAATTTGTTTCATAGTACTATAAAAAGAAAAAAGAAAAACGCAGGTATATAATGAAAATTTTACTTTCAGTGCAAGTGAAATTGACCGTCTCAGTCTTATTCTCCAAACTGGAGCCACAATGCAGTAAGTCCACAATTGTAGGACTTTTATTTTATTTTGCTGCATCATTACAATTTCCCTTCAGACCCGTTCCAGCATGACAATGCCCCTGTGCACAAAGCTCCATGAAGACACGATTGGAGCGGAAGAACCTGAGTGTCCTCTGGGATGAACTGAGGAGAACTAGGATTAAAAGCACTTATAGTTATGTTGGTCAAGTATCCACAAACCTTTGCCTATATAGTGTATATCTCTCATTTGAAAATAGTTATTAACAGAGAAACAAATAATCACTGACAAAAATAAATAGAAACAATTAAAAAACAGGCATTTACAAGTCTATGAACAACAGCTCTGTTCAAATCATTTTTCTGCTTGGTCAAGAGGTGTTTATTAGTTTATATTAATTATTATATAATAATAACGTGTTCATTTTTGTTTCTATAATAGCAGCCCATTTTACAGGGACTGGAATATCAGACAATTTATTTAATTTAAGGTTAATTAAATGCTGAATTTGAATTATATTCAACAAGAACAAGAAAGTGTATAATAATTGATGGGTTTTTGTAGTAAAATGTTTATTTGATTTGCTTATTTATGGAAAATGTATGAGTCTCCAATGCCACAGGATTATTCTCTGTATTTTGCAGTGTTTTTTCCCTCCTTTATTAACCTATAGGGAAAAACAAAGAGGTCGGCGAGGGAACAGTTGTTTCTAGCTGTTATAACATAAGCGATAACAAGAAGTAACATGTCTCAAAGAAGCTCCACAGCAATGCGTTAAAACTCTGAATGGATAAAATGCACTGGCATATTGCTATAGTGTAAGTGGTAGAAGAAACACATATATTATATTATATATAACTCTGTATCACGCCATGCTGTCACTGATTTTTTTCCTTCAAGTGTTTTATTCCTTGCAAAACTATCACAAAGAAGAAACATCAGTAAAAGACAAAACAATTCACAAAGACACAATACAATAAATGCATTACACAACATCTCTACTCAACTCCCAAGCGTCACCTGCAGGACCTTCGCATCTGCCCTGACTGCACCTACATCTCACAGCCAGGATTCCCCTACTCCTTTGTTGTCACATTTCTTAACCATAGCAGCAGAGAAGAGATTTTGAGATGGAGGTGAGTGAAATCTTCTTCACGCAGGCTTTCCACTGGTGTTCCTCAGGGCTTAGTACTTGGTCCTCTCCTTTACTGTATACTCTGTATACTCACTCTTTTGGCAACGTTATTTCCTCACATGGGTTCTGTTACCACTGCTATGCTGATGATACACAACTTATCTTCTCTTTCCCACCCTCAGATACCACAGCTTCCGCTCGGATCTCAGCGTGTCTGGCGGACATATTGTCGTGGATGATGGCTCATCAGTTGAAGCTCAATCCTAGCAAAACTAAACTGCTGATCATCAGGTGATTCATCCATAGGTCATTATTTTGCAATATCCCTGCATAATGATTTGATCTGCCCTTGGGGTAACCATGAACAATAAACTGTCCTTTTCCTCTCATGTTGCTAATGTGACACGATCATGTCGGTTTCTTCTCTACAACATTAAAAGGATTCGTCCATTTTTGTCCACACAGGCTGCTCAGGTACTTGTTGTCTCTTGTCTTTTCAAGACTGGAGTACTGCAACTTTCTCCTGTCAGGTCTACCTATGAACGCAAATGATCCAAACTGCAGCTGCACAACTCATTTTCACCCTGCCTAAGTTCCCCACACCAGCCCATTGCTGCTGTCCTCCACTGGCTCCTGTAGCTGAACACATCAGATTCAAAACACTGATGCTTGCCTACAAAGCCAAAAACAGACCAGCTCTATCTCACCTCAAAGCCCTCATCACTCTTTGCACTGCACCTCGCTCCCTCAGGTCTACCAGCACTGCTCCACTGGTCCCACCATCTCTCAGAGTAAGAGGGAGGTACACATCATGACACTTCTGTTCTGGCACCGAGATGGTGGAAAGAACTTCCCCTAGGGGTCCGGAAAGCTGAGTCACTGGATATCTTCAATCGATGGTTGAAGACCTACTTCTTCATGAAATACTTGAACTAGCACTTTATCCCCTGTTTGTTGTCTATGTGAATTAAAAAAAAATTTAAACAGAGTTTTAGGCTCGTGGTATCTTAAGTCTGTAACCTAGTGGACCAGAGTTAATGTATTCAATGAGAGAGACTCAAAAGCACTTTTGTACGTCACTTTGGATAAGAGAGTCTGCCAAATTCTGTAAATGTAAATGTAAATGCATTAAACACCACGAAGGGTTTTGTGTCCTTGACCAAATCGAGAGATTGTGCATGCTTTGCTCTGCCTCATGGGCTGCTTTTCCCTTGTTTCTTTTCAAAGAGGCAGTCGATACTTGCTTCCCCTAAACAGAGCTGATGTCCAATACGATTCGATTACCAGAGCATTACGCTGAGAAATACAGTGGAACTGATGCAGGATCTAATTTATGGGGCATCACATTTCTCAATTTCTGCCATGTGATACATGCAGCATCGTAACAAGAAATAAAACAACACAACAAGTCCATATTTGGCTATTTTACAATCTTTAAGACTCAAGATAATCTCAAACGAGAAGACTCGGATGAGAGATGGTTCGAAGCCGTAACACAGAAAAGAAATCTTTTAATTCCAGAAGATGGTGGTGTCAAAATGAAGAAATCACCAGAAAACACGATTCATAACGCCTTCTAATTTCATTTCTTCTTTAATTGTTTTGGTTTTTCTGTTCTCCATGTGTTTTTCTTCTTTTCCAGTAAACGTTGAAAATTGTTGCATCAGTGTTAATGGTAGAAACCACAGCTGATGCTTGTGGCTTGTGTCAGGAACTGAAGCTTAGCTAAATGTATCTACACCACAGAAACTAAGTACTTGAAGAAGCCTCTAAATGTGAGGATGAAGGCAAATATTCACTCAGAAGTTTATGTGATGCAGTGAACACATATATTAACCTTAATATCTCTTGCATACTAGTGCAACGCAGTTTGGTAGCTTCTGAACATTTCCCTGTAAAAATATACATAATTTAATATGTAAATCATCTTCAATTATAATCACTTAACACAAGGTTTATGAGAGGAAACCAGAGAACCCTAAAGAAACCCAGACAGAACATGTGAAATAGCACATGGACAGAATCCTGAGCTCAGGCTCGAACCTTAGCCCCTGGAGCGGTACCATAGTGATATAGTGAATTGGTTTATGCCAATACTTTATAGGAAAATTTCACACTGAGCTTATAGACAGTTAAAAATTTGATTTTACTGATGGCTTCTAAAACCAAAAGAGCTGCAGTTTGTTTTCTCACTCTCTCACTGACTCACTGACTGACTCACTCACTGACTCACTCACTCACTGACTCACTCACTGACTCACTCACTGACTCACTCACTCACTCACTCACTGACTCACTCACTCACTCACTCACTGACTCACTCACTCACTCACTCACTGACTCACTCACTCACTCACTCACTCACTCATGTTTTTTATTATTTCATATGAATTCCAATCAAGCTGTTGCAGCTTTTTGATTTACTCAAACTCCCAGAATGCACCACAGATATATGACCCAGTTGCACCTAGATACTCCAGAGACGTCGCTAGTTAGTGATCTACGAGCTGATAGCAATGATGGTGGTATTAGCTTGATGGTGTGAGAGTGCCGCTGTTTTTAGGTAGAAATAAAGCCCCACCGGCGCCGAGATTGAATGCCGTTGTTGATAATGTGGGAAAGCCGACATGTAAACAGACCAACGTCTACTGTTGATGAAACGAGTTTAAACCTAGCCATTGTTAACAATTCTTAAACATTACTCAAGAGCACATATAATTCTAGACTGATTCAGGATGAATTTTTCTTTAATGAGCAGCTCTGATTTTGGTGATCTTGATCTGTTAAACATCCAGATTCTACCTTTAAGCCCCAGTTTACATCGTTTTTAATCACTTTCATGTTGTGCTACTGATAACCTGAAGGTTGTGGTGCTAATCTGTCTTCAGCCTGAGGATTCATATCGTGCATTATTAACAGATAGGCCTTTGATTGATTTTCTTCCTTATAGTGGACGTCATTTTCTTTCATGACTCGGTTTATACTAGTGCGTGCATTAACGGTCGAGCGCGCGCGTCTTTCGAGCCGCATGGATGCAATAACTGCCTTGTATGAAATGAAGAACAGCAGGACATTCGTGTGGGAGTGATCACTCCATCATTGTATACGCTAATAAACCACAGGACCTACATTGTCTGAAAATCAAGCTGGAGTTTGTGACGGGAATTATAAACAACAAAAAAACCCAAAACTATTTCACTCCCACAGATTTCCTGCTCTCCAATGGGCCGAAGCCATGTGTGAGTGTTTGTCAGAGATATATGGGTCTTGGCAGGATAATAGGACAGCGACCGAGCCTGCTTTGAAAACAAAATCTTTCTTTCCCCTCCCTCCTCCAAAGTTTTTGCTGTCTAATGGCTTTTTAGAGGCGAGTTAGATAAATCTTATCGGAGAGCTCAAGTCAACGCCTTTCTTTCATGCAGTAGCGCTGATCAGGGTGAACGATGACATAAAAGGCCGTTTAGCCTTTACACAATCTGTGTGACCTCTGAGCTGTTCCTTTCAGATATGGCCCTGATTTGGATTACAATAAAAATGTCTCAAATTAGACATGTTTAGGAAAAGCTTCAGGAAATCGCCATGTATCTCCATTGCAGTCGTCTGATGATAGGCCCGTGCCATGCCAGTCTGTCCAACCATGCTAGGTTTCACACGTGGATTCTCCTGTCTTGCCTTCGTGTTTTTTAATTCCTGTTCTGTTCACTAGACTATTAGAAATCATGCTGTGTCGGATAGCTTCCGGATAGCGTACATTAGCTTTACAAGGTCAAACTAAAAAACCTAGAAGGACGCTAAACATTTTCTGAGGTTAGACTTGGCAATGTGTTTCAATAATGTGTCTTCGATTATACTTGGTTAGAAGTTAGTTACAAGTGCTGGTGATTTTATTCTATAGCACTCTTGGTTTGCATCATGAAGACAGAGGAGAAGGTGGAATTAAAGATGTCAAAGTTTCATGTTGGAAAACAAATATTATTTCTATTAAACTTTAAAGGCGACTTTAAATAAACACTGAACCTCGTCATCAGGCTTATTAAAGAAAATATTTTTTTAAAACTTCAAAGGGTCAAAAGACCCTTCCTGTCTCCTGTGTCATTAAAAAGCATTGCTGAGGTCATATCCTGCCTCCAGCTGTGTCTCTAGTGAGAAAATCATCTGTGGAAACTCATCTGGTGCTTAAATTCGTCTCATGTGTACAATCAGGCACAAGATGGGGAGATTCCTTGGCCAGAGGGACCGAATGGGATTTCTGAAGCATCGAAAAGTCCCGGAAAAGGGAGACGGGAGGAGCTGCGAGGATGAAGGAGGAATGTTTCCGTCATCTCACCTATTCCTGGTTCACACAGCTGAATTAAATGGTTATTTTGACTGATGACCTGATTCAATGTGACGTACAGTGAAGGAAGAATTCAAACCAAGTGCAGAGATTCAAACATCACATACTCTTTCACCATAGACTATGAAAGTCTAATAATAATAATAATAATAATAATAATAATAATAATAATAATAATAACAATAACAATAACAATAATAATAATAATTCATTTATTAATAGTCCCTGTGAAATAACTCTTACTGTAACACACTGTAGTCAGAGATGCTGTTAGAGTAGAAAATAACAAAAAAATTATTAGACAATATTATAACAATATAAATAAATATTATACCGAATTCTGATCGAGGCTGCAGAGTATTGATCTCTCTCTCTCTCTCTCTCTCTCTCTCGCTCTCTCTCGCTCTCTCGTGCTCTCTCTCTCTCTTTCTACTTACACGCAGTGTGATGATGATGTGAAGACCAATATACACATCATACAGTCAATATAAGAGGCTATTCAAGATTACAGACTCGATGAGTTAAAGACAGAAGTGCAAGTGTTACTAAACCTCTTGAGAGAGAGAGTGAGTGAGAGTGAGAGTGAAAGTGAGAGAGAGAGAGAGAGAGAGAGAGCGAGAGAGAGAGAGAGAGCGAGAGAGAGAGAGAGAGAGAGAGAGAGAGAGAGAATGAGACAAAAAGAGAGAGAGACAGAGAGAGAGAGAGAGAGAGAGAGAGAGAGAGAGAGAGAGAGAGATTTTCACTCATCCACTCCAGGTATAAGTGTATGATCAATAGGAAAGCCCTTGATGGTCCTCCTTAACTGACTGATGAGAGTTCCTGTTAAAAATGTACTCTGTAATTTAGTTTTTTCTCACCAGAGGAAGTTCTTCACACAGTTACACATTAATATGACCTTGAGTGACCTTTATGTCCAAAAGTGCTCTTTCGGTTTCACACAGTGAAGTCATGCCATCGTCATAATCACTTCTTCTTCTGCTTGTCATTGTGTAAATAGATTTTTTTTGTTTTTAAATCAGTAATAAAATCTGTCTGGATGGATGGTGTGTATGAGATATTACATGATTACATACTGTAAGGTTTTGTAAAAGAATATACACGTCTGAGGTTCCACTTCATGTCAGACGGGTTGGGACCTTCAGCTTGTAGTGTGATGACACCTAGTGTTTAGTGGCTTTTTTTACATGATCTTGTGGAATCCAAAAGGTTCAAGATCAGTGAGTCAGTGTGCACTTTAGAAGGAGAAAAATCATAAAATTTATCTATGCAACACTTTTAACCCATAGACACTGTCACAAAGCAGCTTTACAGAAGTATAAAGTTTAAAATTAAGTTAGTATTTATTTCTAAAATCTATCCATAATGATCAAGCCTGAGGTGACGGTGGTGAGGAAAAACTCCCTGAGATGATATGAGGAAGAAACCTTGAGAGGAACCTTCTGCATGAGTTTCTAAGTTCTCTGATTTCCTCCAACTTACTTAACACACAAGTAGATGGCACTGTGTACGTGATGACTCACAATGGACCGGTGTCTCATCCAGGGTATAAACCTGCCTCGCATCTAGTGTTCCCAGGATAAACAGGATAAAGAGAGAGAGAGAGAGAGAGAGAGAGAGAGAGAGAGAGAGAGAGAGAGAGAGAGAGAGAGAAAACATTAGAATCAGACAGAGAGAGAGAGAGAGAGAGAGAGACAGACAGACACACAGAGAGAGAGACACACAGAGAGAGAGAGAGAGAGAGAGAGAGAGAGAGAGAGAGAGAGAGAGAGAGAGAGAGAGATGTAAGGTCATTGGCCCAAAGGAAAGAGCGGGATTTTTAAGCTCCGCCCCCTCTCGGCACAATAACATTGTTTCAGGTCAGATGCCTGATCTCTATACCATGTGCATCAGCCACAGGCGGCTCGAACATCCGCCCACATTATTAAGATCAGCGCTTTATCCCCAAACTTGAGCTTTACATGTCATTCATGTGCATCCGTGATTCTTCGTTCTTATATGGGAGGAAAAATAAACACCTACACGTGTCATCACACGTCGAAAATTCTCGGTCCTTAGTGGGCGTTGTAGATGTGTGTGTATTACAGCCGGTGTGTGTATTACAGTGTGTGTGTTTAGTCCCCGTGCAGGTGAGAAAGAGGATCAGATAAAGCTCATATTCTCACTCGTTTACATAACAAACGTCACGCGCAGGAGTCGCGTCGCACGCGCAGGTGGCTCAAATTAACACCGGCCCTTTTGTGTAGGACTTCTTCTTTGTGTGTGTGTGTGTGTGTGTGTGTGTGTGCGCGCGTGCGCGTGTGTGTGTGGATGCACTATGGTGGCGAACATGGCGAATTTCGGAGACACAAAAGACGACGGGTAAGTGACACTAATTTGTGTTATTGTGCATTAATCTATAACACAGTTATAACACATCGCTTTGAAGGCAACATTTAAAATGAAAGTGCTGACGATGCGCCATGATGCTTTTGTTTCCGGTGTAACACAGTAACGCTTTCATCCGCTCATCTATTTACACTGTGTCACAATTTTAGCTCCACTACATAGGATAGGACTTATAATAGTGTAATAAACACACTACAGGATTGTGTGTGTGTGTGTGTGTGTGTGTATGTATGTATGTATGTATGTATGTATGTGTGTGTATGTGTGTATGTATGTTTATGTGTGTGTGTATGTCTGTGTGTGTATGTGTTATTATGGTTGTACATCAGCTATTAATCCTAAATGGCAGCATTTCTCTAAACATCCCATAATCAACCTGCCATTGATCTCTTTTCAGTAAGCAACGGTATTAAAAATTGCTTTTTGACTGTTAGAAGTCTTCCATGATTTGCTTGCTTATTTAGATGCTGTGTAATAGTGGACATTTGCTGCCCTATTTATTATTGTAGCTACTGCTCATAAATGCCAACTAAAGCCATGCCAACTACTGATGCGCAGGTCAGGTTTTTTTCCAACCCGGATCAGTCCTGCTTTTATGAAATTATTGGCCCGATTTTTACAACCCACCCGCACCCGTGGGATTTGCACAAATTGCACGCAACAGGTTTTTTATATTTTGTTTTTAATGACCCGCCCCAACCCAACCCGCCCCACAGTAAAGTGACAATTTCTTTACCTGCCCCCACCCGCCCCGCGGGTCACTAATGCCAACAGAGTTCCATTGGTGCAGGAGTTAAACTTCCAAATGTTGGTGAAGGAGCAGTGGACAAGCAGATGTGCAGGTGTGATGTTACCTGGTGCAATGTGCAGGTGTGATGTTACCTGGTGCAATGTGCAGGTGTGATGTTACCCTGTGGCCCCACAATGTGCAGGTGTGATGTTACCCTGTGGCCCCACAATGTGCAGGTGTGATGTTACCTGGTGGCCTCACAATGTGCAGGTGTGATGTTACCTGGTGGCCTCACAATGTGCAGGTGTGATGTTACCTGGTGCAATGTGCAGGTGTGATGTTACCCTGTGGCCCCACAATGTGCAGGTGTGATGTTACCTGGTGGCCCCACAATGTGCAGGTGTGATGTTACCCTGTGGCCCCACAATGTGTGGGTGTGATGTTACCCTGTGGCCCCACAATGTGCAGGTGTGATGTTACCTGGTGCAATGTGCAGGTGTGATGTTACCCTGTGGCCCCACAATGTGCAGGTGTGATGTTACCCTGTGGCCCCCCAATGTGCAGGTGTGATGTTACCTGGTGGCCTCACAATGTGCAGGTGTGATGTTACCCTGTGGCCCCACAATGTGCAGGTGTGATGTTACCTGGTGGCCCCACAATGTGCAGGTGTGATGTTACCTGGTGCAATGTGCAGGTGTGATGTTACCCTGTGGCCCCACAATGTGCAGGTGTGATGTTACCTGGTGGCCCCACAATGTGCAGGTGTGATGTTACCTGGTGCAATGTGCAGGTGTGATGTTACCCTGTGGCCCCACAATGTGCAGGTGTGATGTTACCCTGTGGCCCCACAATGTGCAGGTGTGATGTTACCCTGTGGCCCCACAATGTGCAGATGTGATGTTACCCTGTGGCCCCACAATGTGCAGGTGTGATGTTACCCTGTGGCCCCACAATGTGCAGGTGTGATGTTACCTGGTGGCCTCACAATGTTGGTCTCAATCTTTTAAAACATTTGTGCTTTAAAAACAAATACAGCTCAAACCTCTTTCCAGAATTCGGTACTCGATGCAGAATCTGTCACGAGAGCTTTAAAGAGCAGGGCTTTTCTACTCCCAGACCAAATTTTAAGAAAATTCTTTAGTCCTAATTGCTATTCTCATATCTATGTAGTGTTTTGGTACATTGTCTCTATTACTACAACCTTTACTCACTGTAATATCTCTCTGCAAATATTGTTCTGCATTTGAACTGACTTTGACTCATCAGAGTAAACAGATCAACATTTCAGCCCTCGAGTGTAAAATTCACCAAGGGCACCAGTGTAATATGTTTTGGTCTGTTTTGGTAGCCGGCAGTGGATGAAACCTCAAACTGACTTATTTGTACTGCAGAAAACAGGAACTAGAAACAAACACCTGTCAGATACAGACACAGATATAGACACAGCTGCCATTTTGCATTATTCCATTACTTGACCCTGTCGTGTGTCTGCCCAAGCTTGTTTAGTGCCTTTTCAAAGAGTGAAAGAAAGATAGATAGATAGAGTGTATTCAGTAAAAAAAAAAAAAAAAAAGATAAAATTTAGTAGTTGTTATATATAGCATAGCAATAGCCTTTCCAAGCAAATGTGAAAGCGTCAGTGGAAATAATAGTGTATTAAAGGTATAATATATAAAGTGAGAAACATGTACTCACTTTATATACAGTCCTGCTCACCATTATTGGCACCCATGAAGTTTATGTACATATTGGGGAATATCTACTGAAGGAAATTTATCAAGTGAAACAACATATTACTACAGATAGCTTGTGTTTGATACAAAACAGCAAATGATAAAGAACATTTAAAAAGATAAACATTATGAGGAAGACATAGAAAAACATAATGCTTGCCATGTCAATGGTATTGGCACCCTTTGCTGCAAATCAGTAACCCGTTAATAACCCAGTAATCCTAACCCGTTGCAAATCACAAATGAGGATCACCTGTGAAGAATTGCCTCCACCCATGTTACATGAATTAGCCAATGAATGATCATTTTGGTGTTTTTAAAAGCCACCTGTTATTACCTCTTCATGTGTGACAATGGTAAAGACAAAGGAGCTGTCTGAGGACACCAGAAATGCTATTATTTGCAAGCACAAGACCTCCAAAGGGTATAAGGCCATCTCCAAAGACCTTGGTATCCCTGTTTCAACGGTGCGTAATGTTATTAAGATGTTTTCCAGGCATGGAACTGTCAAGAACCTCCCTGGACGTGGGGGAAAGAGAAAAATTGATGACAGAAGATCTTCACGAAAGAGAACCTGGACAAACCTCAAGTCTTTTGGGACAATGTTTTATGGACGGATGAAACAAAAGTAGAGCTTTTTGGTAATGCACCCAAACAGTATGTTTACAGACGGTGCAATGAAGCCTTTAAGGAAAAAAAACACCATACCAACAGTCAATCATTGTGGAGGATCCATAATGCTGTTGGGCTGCTTTGCTGCATTTGGTACTGGAGGCCTTGACCGTATCACAGGCATCATGAAATCAGAAGATTATCAAGCAATTCTAGAGCGAAATGTCTTGCCCACTGTAAGGAAACTTGGTTTGAGTCGAAGATCATGGGTCCTCCAGCACGATAAACACCCAAAGCATACCTCCAAAAGCACGCAGGAATAGTTGAAAGGGAAAAAATGGACTGTTTTCACAAATTGAAACCAGTTGGCCAGCAATGAGTCCTGATCTCAATCCAATTGAAAATCTTTGGGGGGAGCTAAAATCTGCCATTGGAGAAAGGAACCCTGCAAATGTTCAAGAGCTTGAGCATATTGCAAAGGAAGTGTGGGAGAAAATACCACCCGAGAAGTGCAAGAAGCTTAAAGATGGATATAAGAAACGTTTGGAGGCTGTCATCTCTGCCAAAGGGTGTGCAACCAAATATTAAGGAGGGGTGCCAATATTAGTGCACATGCTGGTTTTCTGTTTTTTCCTTTGGAATAATATCTATGTTGAAATAACAATTGTCTTTGTTAAATTACTTTGGACCTCCAATTAAAAGATCCTGCTGATGTAAATTTGGTACATTTTCATTAATTTGAACCCCGATCCTCCGATCAACAACCCAGAGCCTTAACCAGTTGAGTTTCCACTGCCCTCTATGTTTTGTTTAGGTCATCTAGGTTCCATCTCAGTTATGACTTGTCTTTGTTACATTTCATGTAAGCTGTGTTAGTATTAGTGTGTTACATAAAAGCAGTGCATGCACTAAATCCTGCAAATGTGGGCGATCGAGGTAACGGCGGAGGTCCGGGTTCGGTCCCCGTTTCCGCCTAAGGTTACCAAACGTGACACTTTCCTTAGTACATAAATTGTGTTTCTTAAAAGAAATTTCGCAGCTTTTGCATATGGGGTAAATTTTCCATCAGTCGACTGCATCCAGCTTGACATAGAATCTGGTACTGCTGCATTCTTTGTGCTCTACTTAATGTCCTGTATACAGATTAGGATATTCCCTGTAGGTCGTTTTTTTTATTGTGTTGTAGAATAACAAACCTGTCTGACTCATCAGCTCATCTTTAACGGAAGCCCGAAACCACTTCTTCATACAAACGCACTCGAACCCTTTTCATTATTCCAGGTGATATTCAACACTGATGTTTTTCTGGGCGCAATATTTCGCCCGTGTACGTGTGACACCTTCCTGTTTTTTAATGGAAATACCCTTCTGTAGGAGTGGGAGCAGGGTGTGTGGGGTTGACATTGACACGCTTGTCATCTTTAGGAGCTTTGTATACAAGTGAAACCAAACAGAAAAGCCTGACTAATGACCACAAGAGCTTGGCCTGACTCCAGCTAGCATTCGTCCTCGCTGTACTAGACAGTAAGTAGCGTAAACACAAACCCGTGTAAACAGCACTCACTAAACAGGCTAAACCTGATAGCATATAAGAATAATAGAAAGCTAGATATGTTTTGGAAAGTAGCTTCAGGAGGCAGATCTCAGGGATGACAGTGTGCTACAGCCATACATGTTAAAGTTCAAGCAATCATCTGGAAGAAAATGGTGTCATTTACTGAAATAGAAAGGATAGACGGTTATCCTTTCACTTTGCGCTTATTTAAGCATTAAATTTTAAGATTTTAACTTTTTCCTGTGAATTTGCAAGCCAGTAGGACATAAGAAAGTGAGACCGTCCTCTCGTTGGATGGACTACTGATCATGTCATACATTCACCTCAGTTTTTTTTTTTTTACTGATGCTAAAAATAGGTTTAACTGAGGTATTTTCCATGAAATGAAACCTAGGCTGTTGCTACGTCTACAACCTAATTTCCTTTCAGTTTTTCCACTAAGATCTTCTTGGATAAAATCCCACCCACTGTCCAGCTCTTCTCATTAGCAT